>NC_072466.1:16329862-16634362 GCF_027596085.1 Anoplopoma fimbria
GGGGGTACTGCGGGAATATAGGGTACCTGGTTCGTTGCTACAAGCCATTCGGTCCTTGATTGACCAAAGTGAGAGCAGTGTCCGAATACTGTTGGCCTCGGCCAGGGCTGCCCCTTGTCACCAATCCTGTTTGTGATTTTCATGGACAGGATTTCAAGGCGCAGCCGGGGGGAGGAGAGTTTCCGGTTTGGGGACCTCAGAATCGCATCCCTGCTTTTTGCAGATGATGTGGTTCTGTTGGCCATGGTTCTCTTCCGGAAAACGGTGGATTGCACCCTCTGGGTTGGGAGTGAGTCACTGCCCTGAGCCAAGGAGTTCAAGTATCTCGGGATCTTATTCACGAGTGAGGGTAAAATGGAACGGGAGATGGACAGGCGGTTCAGTGCAGCGTCAGCAGTGATCCGGACGTTGTACCGGACTGTTTTGGTGAAGAAGGAGCTGAGCCGTAAGGCAAAGCTCTCAATTTACCAGTCCATCTACGTTCGAACCCTCACCTATGGTCATGAGCTTTGGGTAGTGACTGAAAGAATAAGATCGCAAATACAGGCGGCCGAAATGAGCTTCATTCGTAGGGTGGCTGGGCTCAGCCTTAGAGATAGGGTGAGGAGCTCAGACATCCGGAGGGAGCTCGGAGTAGAGCCGCTGCTCCTTCGCGTTGAAAGGGGCCAGCTGAGGTGGCTCGGGCATCTGATCAGGATGCCTCCTGGACGCCTCCCTTTAGAGGTTTTCCAGGCACGTCCAACTGGTAAGAGGCCCCGGGGTGTACCCAGAACACGCTGGAGGGATTACATATCTCGTCTGGCCTGGGAATGCCTCGGGGGTTCCCCAGGAGTAGCTGGAATGTGTTGCTGGGGAGAAGGACGTCTGGAGGACCCTCCTTGGCTTGCTGCCCCCGACGACACCGGATAAGCGGATGGATGGATGAAAGTTAATTCTTGACATTGGAAACAGCAGTTGTCAAAAAAGCTGAACCAATTAACAACAGGAATATAATATTGACATCGCATTGGTTAAATAATAATTTCCAAATTGAAATTGGCATTTCCTGCCAGACATGCTTCTGCAATCCAGCTGAGCTGGACTGAAACTGGGAGACTGCACTCAGCTCACCCCTCATTGGACCGATAGGCTTCTAGTGACACACACACACACACACACAGACACACACACACACACACACACACACACACACACACACACACACACACACACACACACACACACGCACACACACGCACAAACTAGTGTAAAATAACTTGACACTTTGGTTTTCATCCAAACCTGGCATTTTGTACATGTGTCTTAATAATAAAAGAAACAGAGTTCTGTTTGAAATGACACTTGTGTAACCACTGCGGATGGTTAAAGTTTGTTTGTATGGAACATTTTGGGTAAATGCTCATGCTTTTGCCATTTGTGCAGAGGATGCATATTTCGCAATAAACCAGATTTGCAGCTGTTCATATAGACCCTTTTACTGTTTGTATACAATGATGACGTAGAACGCATGCGCGCGCAGTCTGGCAACAGAAGTATGGCAGAGATCAACAGCTTGTCAAGCTATGCAAGGGAATTATCAACAAAAGATCGCGAATTTTACTTTAACAAGTTGACTTTGACAAATGGTGTCCGACTTCCAGATCCGTGTACTATTACTGAGTGGGTTGAAGACGTCAACAAGTGGCCGAATATACAGTGGCCAGATATATATACGTACTTAATAGAGAAACCGAGCGTGTACACCAGAGAGAAATTACGAGCCTATAAGTCACTGGATGCTTATGAATACGTTGTCTGTGGTCATGTACAGAACGTCAAATACCATGACATAGATTCTTGTTCTGGAGTTTCAGATGGAACCGGAGGATTTGCTGCAGTGTTAGGTCTGTTAGGTCTCTCTCTCCTCCTTTTCCTATGGTACCTACAGTATAAAAATTATAGTTAGACTGATCCATATCTCCAAACAGCAGCTGTATGCACCAAAGCTTATGCAAGAGGAAAATAAACTAAAAAACGACTAAGAGGAGGGCAACTCAAATCGTACCTGTCCATCTTTGCATCGGGGTTCTGGCTTTGTTTTGTGTACAAACACAGAAGGCACAAAATCGGGGCTACTAGACGCCTCACCTGCAAATAAAACACCTTTTAATCTAGTTTCAAAACTTTATTTACACTAGTAGGGCATTGTAGTTTCCCTCACTTACAATGACCACGAGTTTACAGCAAGGGACATGCAAACAGCAAATCTAACGCCAGCTTATCAAACTTTAGCTGCATTTGATTATTATTCTACATTGTAAATACAATTACTAATGTAAACCAAGCTTTTCTGTAAAATCAAAGAGTAGATAGATAACCTTACCTGATATAAAGTGGGCGCTACAGACCCGAGCATTTTTTATTATGTCCTCATTCCAGTCAACACGTTTAATCGCCTGCAGCCACAGACGCCGCCGGTTGCTCTTAAATGGTTGTGATCCTGTCGGAATCCTATAAAACTTTAGTCCGCCGGTGGAATATCGATTCTGACAACCATATACGCAACAACCAGACATTTTGAATGCTGGAAACTGTTTTTTATCCACTTTTAAACTCTTGCTAGCCAGTTGCTACCTCGTGTGTGAGTCAGAACGACTGGGAAACAACACCACTTCTGTTGCCGGCCTGCGCACGCAACTATTTGATGACGTTGGCTGTAAAAGGGTCTATTTAAACTGCATTTTCTTAAACTTGACCAAGTGTTTTTTGAATGCCGAATGGCAGTCATACTCTACCTTAAGCGTACTTTTGTTGTCATGCTTGATTTAGATCTATATCTAACTGAACATTAAGCTGTAAACACTTTCAGACATGGTGACTTTGTCTCTGATATAAGAGATTTCTCTGTGCTGCCCCCTGCCTTTGCTACATAACACTCCAGCTGTGAAACCAAAATGTAAAAAAACCAAACGCAAACAGAGGGCTGATAAACTGAAAGTGTCCTACAACATTATGAAGGACACGATATGGAAATATCAAAGCGGGGGTTGATGTAAGATTCTGTAATCTTATCTTCAAGAAACACTGTAACTCTAGGGTGCTTAGTGTTATTATTTAGATGTTATCCCTTTTTGAATTTCTGTATTCAAGCATCCTCTGAGCACTGTTTTTTTAAAACATAATTTAGTAAACTTGAATAAAGATAAAAGAAAAAGAATCTTCCTAAGGCTGAAAACACAAGGATAAAGGTTCCTTTTACCTTGTGGTTGATTCCACTGGGATGAGCTTTTGAAGCCGTTTCTTTCTGGTCCCAGAGGAAACTGGGTCTTACATCGTGTCCTCCACCTGTGGCCCAGATAATGTTATTTAATGAGATATGCAGTTCAGTTGGTGGCAGCGTTTTCATGTGCACCGGCTTCTTTTCAATAAGTTTTAAATTTGCTCCTATTCCTGACCCCTCATCTCTTCAATACCATTTTCTTCTAACTGACAGAACCTCTGCCTTTTCTCAGCGTTTTGTAAGGGTATCACAACCCTTGATAGTTAATATTTTTTATGAGTCAACATAATATCTGAGAAATTCCGATCTGGTTTTAGAGCCCCTAAGAGCACATAGGCTGCTCTCCTCAGAGACTTATGACCTCCTTTTTTAAGCAGCTGATGCTCTCACTGCAGCCTTGAATATTGTACACCAAATCACTTTATTGCAGCGCTTAAAGGCCCACGCTGGGAGGACTGTAAATTCAGTTTGTACTCTTGGAAAGTCACCTTGAAAGTACAAATATTGGCTGCATTTCCACATTTTTAACTAGAGCTGTGTGTTTATCCTGTCTGTGTAAATCAGACCATTGAATGATAACATGTCCAGCTATTTTTAAAAACTAGCATACTCTTGCTAATTTATTAAAATGTACTACCCTAGCTTTAAGAAGAGAAGCAACTTTGAGCTAATTTTTTCTCCTGGCCCAGATCCATGACGGATAACTCGTGTAAGAATTGCCAATTGTTTTTAATGATTTGAACACCGTTTTCTACAGCTATTGATAATATCATATTTAAATATTTGCATCTATTCAGTACATTTTAATGGACATTCTGTTAAATAACATAACATTTTAAGTTGTATTGTATCTGATTGCAGTTCACAATGCAGGGACACGATTAAACTAGTTGTGTATAGTTGAGCTGTAGTTCTTAAACTTTTTGGCCTGTGACCTATTAAAATATCCACCATAGAGTTGAAAGCAAATTAACTTAGATAAAACAATAAACTGGACTGGACACACAACACTGACGCCCTCTACAGGAAAGGACAGAGCAGGCTGTTCTTCCTGAGGAGGCTGAGGTCCTTCAATGTGTGCAATAAACTGCTCAAGGCATTCTACCAGTCTGTGGTAGCCAGCGCCCTCTTCTTCGCTGTAGCGTGCTGGGGTGGTGGCATCAGGACTGGAGATGCCAACAAGCTCAACAAGCTGGTGAGGAAAGCCAGCTCTGTGGTGGGTCTGGAGCTGGACAGTCTGGAGTCAGTGGGTGAGAGGAGGATGAAGGCCAAACTCGGAGCCATCCTGGACAATCCCTCTCACCCGCTCCATGAGGAACTGTGGCAGCTGGGCAGCTCTTTCAGCCATCGGCTGATTCTACCAAAGAGCAGGACGGAGCGCTTCAGACGCTCATTTGTGCCCACTGCCATCAGACTGTACAACAACAGCGGAGACCACAATCTGTCAACATGCTGACCAGCCCCCCCCCCCCATGTGGATATACTGTACATTTTTTATTTGTATTCTTATTTTATTCTATTTTTATTTTATTGTATAATATGTGTATTTATTATCTGTTTCTGTGTAGTTGAGCTGCTGCAACACTTGAATTTCCCCCATGGGGATCAATAAAGGAATATAATAATAATAAACTTAAGAGTGATTTTTCCATCCCAGATTGATTTTTCTGAAAGATTGTTGAGAACCACTAATGTTGGGTATTTTACTCATTTCTTTTTGACTGTATACGTTGTTTAATTGGGAGAGGAAAATAGGAATGAAATTGTGTAGAATTATTTATGATATGTTTTGACAGTCTTTTGGGGTTGATCTTCCTTGTGTGAAAATACATGTACCTATAAATCGGATACAGCGGGACATTTCCCAGTAAATGTTGGTAGAAGTCTTCGTATTGTGACTCCTTTGTTGCTTTCATTCAAGCTCTAGAGCTGCACATCATGCGCCCTACCTGGCTTCAAATCTGATCTCTGCAGAAATGACAGACATCCTGAGCAGCATGAACAAATGATCACTGCTCACTAGGGGCTGACATCCTGACAGAGGGTGCATTAGAATACTTTTCCCTTTGAAAGTCTTTTCCATGGGTTTTTTATAATGTCCTAATCTGTGCTTCCTTTCCCTCCCCCTTATCTTGTAAAATGAAATATAAATCCAGAAAGGGCCAAGTCATATGAATACTGATTCTCCTAATGGCAGGTGAGTGCACAAGTATAGTCACACGTCTGCATGCAAATGCATGCAAAAAGCGTATCCGTGCACACTCACACATTCTCATCACACGCCATTTTGAGCTGTTGCTAGGAGCAACAAGTGCACTCATATTTTCCCTGGGTAGGTGTGATTATGAAGCATTTGTCATGGGCCCGCTGTCATCAAAGGGGGCCAGTGACTGTAGTAAAGGGGCACCTGATGAACTCTTTATTGAAATGGAAATTTGCAATGATAACGGTTTCCAATAGATTTCCCATCACGTCTCGGTAAGGGCCGCTCTGACTAGACTGTACATCTGCGCTCTTACCCACTCACCTACTTCAGGCTTGATCAGAGTGGTAGTTCCTGCAGACTGACAACTCTCAGAACACACTGACTGAATGAGGAACTGAGTGAGTTTTAAAAGGATCTTTTCAGCCTGCATAGGGAACACATCTTGAAGCTGCATTAAAGGTAATGTATAAGGGCCACTAGTACGGCAGATGATCCATCTGTGAATCAACTGGCTACTTGGCACCCCTATGCTGATTTGAGTCATTTTGGGTTCACTGATCAACAGACCCAAGACAATACCAGACTCACAAATTGGAAATCCCAGTGACCAATTATTACAAACAAATCTTGACAACACGGTGTCACGGAGCCCAAAATGACATCTTTAACCCTTACATACTGTTCATATTTAATGCCTTCACAGTATGGTCCGGGTCAATTTTGACCCAGACCAAGAATTCCCTCATAGTAAGTGTCTATACCCAATTTAAACTACAGATTGATTTAGAATGTCTAAATAGACTATGTCTCATTAATAAATGTATGATTAATCCTTAATAAATGTTTCAGAGAGCAGGGAGTGTATTTTTTAAGTTTTACAACATTCGTTTTTGGAGAAAAACATCTACTATTACACATTATTATGTCCTGTTTTACATAAGACATAAAAACATAAAAGCCATAATGGTTTAAATATATTTTATTGAATTTGAAAATGGCATGAACATTCTGGAACTGTTGGAATTACCACTTAATTACCACATCCTTCGAGATTCCCCCATGCCCCTTCAAAGACCAGCAGGTGTCTGTCTCTGCGGGAACCTGGGCAAATGTTGTGGGAACACAGAGTTCTCGTGACAGTGTCGAGGTCCCCCTTGAACTCTGTCACCCCTGTCCCATAAGAAATACACACAAACATGGCCTGTACAGTTTCAAGATTCCCTAAAACCACCATTTTCCTTGATTTGACCCACACTGAAGAACAGCCTGCTCTGTCCTTTCCTGTAGATCTAAAATCCATCTCAATAGATATGGGTCAAATTTGACCCGAAACAGCCTCAGTGTAAAAAAATTTGTAGCACCTGTACAAAAGAATAACATTTTTAAATATTTTCATTTTTGTGTATTTTGGGTCACTTTAGGAATAGTCATCAAATTACAGGCCAAAAGAATGACGTTTAGGGGATTTTTACAGCTGTCAAATGTCAAAACGGGTCAAATTTGACCCGAACACTATGTAAGGGTTAAATTCCTCCTTCTGTCTGATACCCGGTTCAAAACTCAGAGATACAGCGGGTAAAATAAGTATTGAACAAGTATTTGTTTGGTTTTCTTTGTATGTATGGATTACTTGGGTTGTTACCGACATCTGGTGAAAATGTCATGCCAATAGCACCTTTAGAAATATATTTACTGAGAAAAATGGTGACGTGTTCAATACTTATTTTACCCGCTGTATATTGCATCAGTACACTATATCTAGCTCTCATCTACTTTCATCTTCCCAAACACAACCTTTCTTTGATAGACTGTTTTTTTCAAGCATATACCCAGATTTTTTTTGCATGTACAGTGGGGCAAAAAAGTATTTAGTCAGCCACCAATTGTGCAAGTTCTCCCACTTAAAAAGATGAGAGACGCCTGTAATTTTCATCATAGGTACACTTCAACTATGAGAGACAGAATGGGGGGAGAATCCAGGAAATCACATTGTAGGATTTTTAATGAATTAATTGGTAAATTCCTCGGTAAAATAAGTATTTGGTCACCTACAAACAAGCAAGATTTCTGGCTCTCACAGACCTGTAACTTCTTCTTTAAGAGGCTCCTCTGTCCTCCACTCGTTACCTGTATTAATGGCACCTGTTTGAACTTGTTATCAGTATAAAAGACACCTGTCCACAACCTCAAACAGTCACACTCCAAACTCCACTATGGCCAAGACCAAAGAGCTGTCAAAGGACACCAGAAACAAAATTGTAGACCTGCACCAGGCTGGGAAGACTGAATCTGCAATAGGTAAGCAGCTTGGTGTGAAGAAATCAACTGTGGGAGCAATTATTAGAAAATGGAAGACATACAAGACCACTGATAATCTCCCTCGATCTGGGGCTCCACGCAAGATCTCACCCCGTGGGGCCAAAATGATCACAAGAACGGTGAACAAAAATCCCAGAACCACACGGGGGGACCTAGTGAATGACCTGCAGAGAGCTGGGACCAAAGTAACAAAGGCTACCATCAGTAACACACTACGCCGCCAGGGACCCAAATCCTGCAGTGCCAGACGTGTCCCCCTGCTTAAGCCAGTACATGTCCAGGCCTGTCTGAAGTTTGCTAGAGAGCATTTGGATGATCCAGAAGAGGATTGGGAGAATGTCATATGGTCAGATGAAACCAAAATGGAACTTTTTGGTAAAAACTCAACTCGTCGTGTTTGGAGGAGAAAGAATGCCGAGTTGCATCCAAAGAACACCATACCTACTGTGAAGCATGGGGGTGGAAACATCATGCTTTGGGGCTGTTTTTCTGCAAGGGGACCAGGACGACTGATCCGTGTAAAGGAAAGAATGAATGGGGCCATGTATCGTGAGATTTTGAGTGAAAACCTCCTTCCATCAGCAAGGGCATTGAAGATGAAACGTGGCTGGGTCTTTCAGCATGACAATGATCCCAAACACACCGCCCGGGCAACGAAGGAGTGGCTTCGTATTTCAAGGTCCTGGAGTGGCCTAGCCAGTCTCCAGATCTCAACCCCATAGAAAATCTGTGGAGGGAGTTGAAAGTCCGTGTTGCCCAGCGACAGCCCCAAAACATCACTGCTCTAGAGGAGATCTGCATGGAGGAATGGGCCAAAATACCAGCAACAGTGTGTGAAAAGCTTGTGAAGACTTACAGAAAACGTTTGACCTCTGTCATTGCCAACAAAGGGTATATAACAAAGTATTGAGATGAACTTTTGTTATTGACCAAATACTTATTTTCCACCATAATTTGCAAATATATTCTTTAAAAATCAGACAATGTGATTTTCAGGAATTGTTTTTTCTCATTTTGTCTCTCATAGTTTAGGTATACCTATGATGCAAATTACAGGCCTCTCTCATCTTTTTAAGTGGGAGAACTTGCACAATTGGTGGCTGACTAAATACTTTTTTGCCCCACTGTATATATTTAATTTTAATTAACCTTTATTTGCCCCAATAAAAGTTGTAAGCCTCTTTTGGCTTGTGGGCCGCCAAAGATTCCAACCAGCCCTCACAATAGTAACTCATTCACCACGGCTACTACACAGTTTGTTGAGCTCTATGGATAGTCTTTTTATGTCTACTACTCACAGGTGTCGAACGGAAATTCTAGTGCACGACTTTTAACCACAAAAGTTTTAGCAATGCACTAGTTGTTCAACTGAATTCAGGTCTATTTTAGGATCGACTGCAAATATTTAATTCATGACGGCATCCCCTGAATTTGTCGATCAGTGAATTAGACACAACCAGACTGGAAGGTGACTCCTTCTCCACCCAGCATCCAGGCAGCCTCCCACTGCATATTTGGACCGAGCCAAAGCACTACCTACCGCTACAACAGTGTTTATCGCTGTGTATATGTAACCACTCTTAATCATTTACCGAACACGGAATTAAAACTTATGGTCAAAGTTCTTGAGCCCTGCTAAAATGTGCACTCACTTTTGCAATTTAGTCAAGTCTGTTGTGCTTGCCCTGTATAAACAAGGAATTTCTCTTTTCTCCTCAGTAAACTGACTCTTGGTGGAGGTCTGAGACCATTTTCTAGTTAAGTATCTAGTTATCATAATGGATTTACAATGTTTTGGGCTGTTGACACTGATATTGGCAAATATAAATAACAATTTGTATTGCAATTTCCTAAATAAGAAAGTTAAAATATTATGAAATGCTTATTAGGCCCAATTTTTTTTGGTTTGAAAGTCTGGTCCCCACAGTTTCTGCTTGGAAAAATTCTGGCCCTTGGACAAATGTAGTTGATGACCCCTGCCACTAAGCAATGATCATGTGAACCCTGAAACTGGTAATTCTAACAGCTCCAGCGAAGCTTCCTGCCACTGACCCTGCCCTGTCTTCTTTATTCTAAACCAACATACAGCTCCACGTCATTCCAAACACCCAGTTTTCCCCAGCAGCTGGACTATATTTTCTAAATGCTGCTGTGTCCCTGTCGAGCAGTCTGCTCGTCTGAAGACCAAAGGCTCAGAGCGTTTTTTTCAAAACTCTCCATCAACAACTCTGGGAGGAAGAAGTGCCTTGATCTATGGTGAAGAAAGTTCTCTCTTTTTCTCCGAGCTCCAATCCATTGAGTCAGTATCCCTCCGGTCATCTTCCTAGCCCCGGGCAATGGTAGGAGGACGGGGCTTGAAAAGCATCAGATGGCAGCCCTGTGGAATTAATCAACGTGAGAGAGTGAAAGAGAGGCTGTGGCAGGGAGAGGAAGAAAGAGAGGGTCGGAGAGATCAGACAAAATAGTGTCAAAGAACAGATGAGAGGGAAAGAAAGAGGAACTTGGGTTCTGGCATTGTGGCAGATAATGTGTGTTTTCACGAGGAATGTAATCGAACATTGGTCAGTCACTGTGGTCAACCTGCATTATTGATTAATATGAGGTTGTCTTTGGAAAGCTCTTAAGCCAAATGTATCCCAATAACACATTTACAGTAATATTAGAGGAATATTGGAAATGTCTCCAGTTATTGGTCCAGTATCATATTTATCTTAATAATACGGTCAGAAATTCCAACAATGGCTGTTACATGAACAGCAATGTCTGTAACTGAAAGTATTTGATTTGAAGATTCCTATGTGGCTCAACTCAGTCCCTGAATTAGTTTTGCACACATCAGTTTATTTAAAATTTATTAATTTAAATAACAATTTCCTTTTGCTATGGTTGATAAAAACAAATGTTCAAACCAAAACAAATAAAAAATTAAATCACTTACCTGCAAAAGAAGCTGTCAAAAAACATAAGATTTTCACACCTACACCAGAATTATATTTACACACACACACACACACACACACACACACACACACACACACACACACACACACACACACACACACACACACACACACACACACACACACTTATATATATTATTATGTTGGAATAAGATATAAATATGAACTAGTAGTATGATTCTGTATATTAAAAAAAGGTAAAATTCAACTCCATAAATAAGGAAACATAAGATCAGGATGTTTTTGCAGAAAAAGGCAACACAGACTTTTGAGTCAACGCTGTGCTCAGGCCTGGTGGTTGACAACTGGTGTTTGTCACACTGTGATATTTAAGTGTTGGAAATGTTCTTTGTTTATGGTTCATTACTTTCTGTTACCATTACGATCTCAGCTCATGTCCTGCAGGTTTCTGTTACTCTCTGATAACTGAGGGCAGCACCTGGGGTCAGATTAAGTTTGGCTCAGTAAACCACTGACAAAAAGTCACATTTGCTCTGACACTAGAGTAGTGGAAAGAACAGAGTACTCTTCAAACAGTACTTTCCAATGATAAAAATGCATAGCAACAGTCTTCAGATTATACATGTAATATGATGCAGCAATAATCTACGGTGAACTCTGAGCCAGCAACGTGTGTTGATTGTCACAACCTGTGCAAAGTAAAACTGTTTTTGGATAGGAAGGACCAGACACTTTCAGAAACAGGAATACCAACAACCACAGCGTCAAAAACATCATGGAGCATATTGAGACATTGCAAGACAAAATTCCCACTTCTTTCTGCTTGAGTTTGTTGTGTTACACAATGAAACACTGCACTGGATATGATCAAATATAGTCATGACTGACAATCCATATTCCCAGCTCCCATCATCCATCGGATGAATTATTGGGGTGATACTGTGTCCAAGAATCCAAATACAACAGAAGAAAATTAATCTGGATAAGCATACAATATTTATATTTGATATGGTTGCTGGTATCAGTCAAGTCTACCTTTGTTGTTCTAATTTAAGTCTTATTCATGAGGTGGAGGGAACAAATTAATACTTAAAAGATGAAGTGAGGGATGAGAATCAAACGAGCCTGGGAACTACACACAGGGTGGAACGACCATGGGGGGGAGTGTGGGAGCTTTATGGGACATAAAAGGCTGCAGGGGCTGTTGATTTACTTCTGCGGTGCACTTCTTAGAAGTGTGGTGCACACATAAAAAGTTACAGATAAACTCACCATGTGCAGGAAAGAAAATGCATGTTGAAGGGCCTTACATACACACACACACAGTCCCTGTAAAGTTTTCTGGCTCACTATATATGTCCAACAATGGGTGTCAGCGATTGCAAAAGGCAGTCAGAGAAATGATTATTTACCATTGAATTCACAGCATGTGACACAGCTTATTTAGATTCTTTTTATTTCCTGCTCGCAAAGACTGCTCGTATCTCCCAGGAAGAGAGAAAGCATGCAAAGATAAAGCATTATTGCTTACTCTCTCTATCTCTCTCTCTCTGCCAGGGTTTTATTATGTGATACGTCTTTTCACAACCTACCATACTGGCCATATACTATCACTGTATTGTCCTTGGTTTGTACACACCAATAAACTATATTTGTATTGGTTCAATGATTATAGAAACAAACAAGTTACACGCAGACACAAAAGAAATACGACGATACGCGTACCAGAAATGGAAAATTGCATGAAAACTTCAGTATTTTTAAACCTGGATCCTATTTTCCCATGTCTTTTGTGTCTAAGTGAGAAATGGGGAGAGCAAATTTTGAAATTGGTCGAGTATTGATGGAGAACGCTGCAGCCGGCAGCCACTAAATAGGCTGCAATGTAATCCCAAGGGCAACTTCTCAATATCTATGTACATGCTCAGATTGTTATTACAAGTATCTGAAAACATTACTAAACTCAACTAAACTTTATTTTTTTCTTTCCCTTCTGCTTGATCTGTTGTTTGTTATTATGGGTTTCATGCTCGGGGGTCTCATTCTTGTATCTTGCGTCACATTCACATTGGTGGAAACATCTAAATATTCAGCCATGACATTGACAGTCTTTCAGATAACACTAAGCCACGCTTTCTGTACTCCAACACAGTAAACTCTGACAATACTGGCACTCCTCTCTTAAACTGTCACTCACGTTTCCATTGTTCTTGCAACAAGTCACATGATACATCAAGTGAAAGGTAAAGAAAAATGTTCTTTTTCTCACTTACAATAAAATCCGAGCCTGTCAGTGGCCAAAACAAGCGCTTTCAGTGGACGTAAATCGATGGTGAGGAGTTGCCCCGGGCGATTACATTAGAGCCCATTTAGTGGCTCCCCGGGCTTCATCGCTCTCCCTCAATACTGGACCAATTTCAAAAATTGTTGTCCCCATTAGACACAAAAACATGGGAAAATAGGGTGCAGGTTGAAAAATACCATAGTTGCGCTTAATGCTTGCCAGAGGGTTTGATTGTGGAAAACCTGAAATAAAATTCTCCTCGAGCCAGGAGCAGAGCTTTAACACGCTGCTCCGCCGGTTCCTGCTGAGAGCAAACACCGACGCCATGGTGCCAGAGGCCCAGGCCGTATTGCTGGACCCACTGGAGGGAAGGTAGGCATGGGAGAACCAAAACCATGACTGAGTGGGGCAAACTGTCAGACCCTGTTGCAGTAAAATGAGAAGTTTCCAAAGGGACTCTTGCTAGGAAACACTACGGCTATTGTCCACAGGGACCACCACAATCAACCCAAATATGAAAGCCCCTTAAAAGTAGCTCTCAAATAGGAATGAATGTTTTAACAACAGATTATCAAAATAAAATCCAATGGGATTTCTACGCCAAAAGGTAGAAGTGAAAAGAAACCTTTGAAATAAATATTTATTAATTAGATGACATTTAACATTAGCTGATGAAGCAAGTGTTCATTAAAAGTGGCCGCTCAAAAATAAAACAATAGTGGCAGTAGTAATCAATAACAATACATCACAACCATTTAAAAGTCCATGAGGGCGTCCTGCTGGCATCCCACATTTGAAAGGAAAACATGTCTGTAAGAGACAGAACTCTCTCAGCGGGTCGTTTCAGTAAATCCCTGGGTTTACCGTGCAGGTGTTGACCTTTTACATGCTTTCAAGCTCCTTGGGTACCTCTGAGACAAGTTCTTTTATTGATGGGGAAAACAACAAGATCACCCCACAAAGAGAAGCCTGTTAATTGATAGAAAATGCAGCTCATTTTACGAGGTGGGCGAGAGGGGCCAGGGGAACCTTGTTGTGTATGCAGGGCAAGTAGTGTCCAAAATGTGCTCTCATCATTTTAATTCAGTGTTTTACATTCTGCTTGGTGAATGGTGTCCCACATCACTGATTAATCACAGCAAACATGGGCCAACACTCTAACTGACTCGTGTGTGGCTGTGTGTGTATGCGTGTTGGTGTGCATTTAGAGAATCTGACAAAATATTGTGCAACTCTGCAACATCTCTCAGCTAATTAGCGATGGGATTTCAATTGAAAATGCTGACCGCAGCAGGCAAACACTTGTTTACAAGATAGACCTACTTACTTACTGTAAATGCTGAGCAATACTATCCGTATCCCTACGCAGCGTGTTGCCTATAGCTTTGATCCTGATTATACCGCACACCAGCTTGAATGCTCTGATAAAACTCAGGAATGCAGAATCTTTTGCCTTTTGTTAGTAGCTCGGGGGTGAAACTCTGCCAGAGTCAGTAAGAGACGAAGCAAATGTACCTTTCCTTCAAAGTCACGCCAGCGGCTCTTGGAGGACCCTGTCGGTCCAACTCTTTGTTACAGACTGAAACATCTGAACAATTATTGTAGGATTTGCAGTTAGACTTGGTTCAGACATTTGGCAATAAAACAAACTTGGTGAGTTTTCATCTAGTGCCACCAGCAGGTCCACAGTTTTACTTTTCCAACACAACATGAAAGTATATCTCTAGAAATGTTCATCTATGTTCTCAGGGTATGTCCCCCAGGTTATTAGCCTCTTGTTAGATACATTAACAAAACCTTTCAAAGGGTTTTTGGTTCACAACAATGTGTGTTTCTCTGGGTCAAATGTTGAAATCACCCACCAGCAGCTTAAAGTTTACTGATGTAATAAACCCAGGCTCTCAAAATTGCAGTCTGTTTTTCAGATTGATATCTCCAGATTTTTACCTTACAAACTAGTTTTTATCAATTACATATGATCGTCGGTAAATTACACCAGCTATTTCTACTGTATGTGGGGTGTAAATTTACATGTTGACAGCTAAAATTCAGAACTGATCTCAGAACTCACCAGGAACTTCTAGATATTATTTTTATCAGGACATGTTGACGTCATTAACAGTGTCTTTGATTAAATTTGAAATACAGCTTCTAAAATTAGCTTTGCATTCAAAACCTGACGCACAGTTAAATTTAAGTTTAACTTCACTTGCAGCACGCACCAAATTATTTGAAAATTTTGAAAAAAGCGGGCAAGGGGTTATATATATCTATACATATATAGATAGATACTATATCTATATATAGATATATAGATAGATACTATATATATATATATATATATATATATAGATATAGATATATCTATATATATATACACACATACATACATATACATAAACGCCGCCCACTGTTTCAAATAAGCTGTGAACTTTTCAGGCCAATATATATATATATATATATATATATACCCATGAAATACAGATTTTTAATGTCAATATTACCATCAGCATTGATGTAAACTGATGTTTCAGCACAGCACAGTAAAAAAACACATTTAAGCTGCTTAAACTGCATACTAAAATGTGCTTTTTAAAAGTTGCCAAAAATTTTAATACTAAAGTAAAACAAGATTAAATGTCATTGGTTACTTTCTACCAATTACTTCTTTTACCCTAAATATATTCATTTTTTCGCTAAGCTAAATATAAATCTAGTACCACTTCACTTTACGCTAAAATTTGAAAAGCTTAACATCATAACAAAGATAAAAGAACAATTGCTTTGTTAACATCCAAAAAGCTCGCCCTAGGCTTTAACAGCTTGTGGATGACCTGAATGAGATGGAGAATGTAACGTTTAAGACTTTCTTATGGTTACAGCAGCTCTTTAAATGCAGTATTTTTTAAAAGGAACAGGACAAATAGTAGCACTGACCTAAAAAGCAAAGAAAAACAAATGCCCAATAAGTAATACATTGGTCTGGACCCATAGGATATGGCAACTTGTCAATCATTGATGATTAAATGCCTGTTGATTTTTGCCATCGCTCCATTAGAAAAGTAAAATCTCTGAGCTGGTTTTGTTAATATGTGTGCCAAGTTTCTATATCAAATATATTTTTTACAGAGCAGCTTCCATCTCCTGAACTGAAACTGAAGAGTTCAGTTGATTGTGAATTTAGCAGAGTAAAGGATCATGAGAATTATTTCGCTGTATGATGTGCTCCCAAAAGGATTATCCTGTAACAGATACTACTGCTTCCAGGGATGGGGAAATCATTTATTTGAATAAGAAGCTTTTTCATGCATCATGGTTCTAATCTTGACTTTTCATTCATGGTTGTTCCTATAAAAACCAAAAGAGGAAAAATATGACAAAAAAGAGAAATTATAAAATAAATGCCCTCTCTGCTTTTTTCATCATACATATTGGTGTGACATATTCCCCATTAACAAAGATGATTAATAATACAGCGTGTGAATTGAAGGGTTGATAATCCCAACTACCCTTTGTATGTGCGCATTTCTAAGGATTAACAGTACACATACACAACATGTGTTACATGTTACATGATGTCTTTCATGGTATAACAACTTATTTTTCACGACACATTTTATCCTTATTATGAAGCACTAACTTTTACAGTTCTAAAAACATATCACATTAAATTGTTCTAGCAAGAAACTTTATTTAATTAAGGCCTTTACACAGCGGGGCGTGACGAATAAACTACATCAAAATGAAAAATACTGCAAAATCTTGCATCAAAACTATTCATACGGGCGGGGCATTTGCGACAGTTGCAAAAGGTTTGAATTGATTGCGCATAAAGAAGACCAACTACCAAGTTTGTATTGACCAAATGCAGCCTCTGGCTATCTATCTGAAGTATTTTTTGGAGCCCCTAAGCTATTTTATAGAAATGCCTTTTAGCAAACTGCTCTGAGTGAATCTGATTTCCTTCTAGTAATCAGTTATGCAGTGTATATGTCCAGAGCTTTTATTGTGAAAGGTAAGAACGGAAGAAATGGTTCTGGTATGCTCTGCCTTACTTATAAATCCACTTTATCATCAACATTCAAACCAGCAGTGTTATTTATGCTTGTGCTAGTGAGCCATAGCTAAACTACCACAGCTTTGTTATAGTTTCTGTTTGTAAAATCGCTGCAGTGATGCCAACTGTATTTATTAATATATATGCAGTACAAATACTCTTCTCCAGTCACCTCACTGAGCACATTTTTACCACCTGCACGTATGAATTGTGTAAGCGAGCAAAGTGTGGAAATAAAGCCAATGAGGAGCAATAGAAACCATCCTGACCTCAAACATTGCAAACTGGCATGGGATGTATACGGCAGAGGACAGGAGGGCTCTACAGCGGGTGATTAAAACCGAGCATGAGTGATATTGTAGAGAAGAGGAGCCTGCAAAGAGATAAATATTAAAAGACAAAACCCAACCCAGCCACAACCTGTTCACCCCGCTGCCGTCTGGAAACAGGTACAGAAGGATCAGCTGCCGAACCACCAGACTTCAAAACAGCTTTCCTCTGACTGTGAGAGTCCTTAATTCATCCTCCACTCTCCATATATTAGAGTTGTTTTTGTTGTTGTTTGTTTTGTTGTGCAACCCTGTCGTACAATGGCGAAAAAAAATCTGGTAACCTGAACCTTGTAACCTTTGTAAACATGATTGGTTGATGCCACTTTTACCGGTGCAAAAGCTCAGTTTGTTTGTTTTTGAGCTGTTTGAATCAAACTTTCTATTATCAACCAGGCATTTATCACTATGATTGGATGGGAAAGAGTTGTCGTTGACTTCAAAATATTTGGGAATATATTTGCCCATTTTAAACTGAACCCGAGGCAAAGAATGAATGAGGCAAATTCTATTGACATTCTTGCTGTGCCCTTGACTTTTGAGATGATTCACTCTGTAGACTTTTCAGTCTCCACAATGAAGACCTTATCAGAAAGGACACTGAAACCTAAACCTGCCAATCACTGTCTCTGTGAATATGCTTATGTGTGTCTCTCTGTTTCCTGTTGGCCGATGAAAACGCATGAAGTGCTGCTAAAGGAAAACATAAAAGGCCTTTGGTCAGCTGTGTCCGCGTTTTTGTGCGTGTGTGAGAAGGAGGGTTAATAAATAAATATATCCTTTTCTGTGCAGATACAACATAACACATGCAACCCTTTAGGTTTTTGGTGGTTATATGTTAATTAGATCTATCTCACAATCATATTTTTTCATCATGACATTTGACTTCTTAAGCATAACATGCACTGTCACTAAATCTGAAATTATATCAAAAAAGATATATTTCACTAGTACAGCACCAGAGTTTTGGACCATATATTATTTTAGTGCACTTTCTGGGAACTTTGATCGAACACATTTCACTTCTACCATAATCATTTAATTTAATTATTTTATAAATGACATACTAATTCTGTGATAAATCCAACCATCCAATGAAATACAAGTTCATCCCCTGCACTCTCATCCTTTGTTTTTGGTTTGCCATTCATTTTGGGGTATTTTACTGAAATGAAAAATACCCAAACTTTTTTTATATACTTGTTTTGGATAAAAGTATGCTGCTTAAGACTTGCTGACGCTGAAAATTGCAGCTGAAAACAGTGCAAATTGGTAAAATATCTTTTTTTAAATACCATTAATGTTTATTGTTTGCAAGTGAAATGTTGCAGTTTGGCTGAAGCACTGAAATAGTTTGAACAAAGTGTAAGCACTAAAATCAATTGAAATATTTGCTGGAGACAAATGCCAGTTTAAGCCCTGTAAGAAGTTGAGTTGGCAGTGTGTATATGTGTATGTGTACACTCCTCCACCTTAACCAATTCAAAACTGATCAGCGGAAAGCTTTCCTCCTGACCGTTACTGCACCTCTTCATCTCAGAGTGGGAATAATCACAACGATCATACTCCTCATCATGTACCTATTTCAACATCACCATGGCTACCAAGTAGTGGAAGAGACAGAGGACCCTTTCACATCTGGCATTAACATGCGTCTCCACGTGTCCAGTGACCACCTGTGATCAGATCTCATTTTCTCTCTCCCTATGCAACAAACGCGTACATAATTTCCATTTGCAAAGACAAAATGTGTGGTTGATTTAAACCGGTTGGGGGCAGCAGTAGTTACATCCTACATATTTGTGAAGGTTATAGTCTCCCGGCGAAAAATACCTCATTGCCACCGACACCACCACCATAACCTGACAAAACGACACAGAGCTTCAGTAAAAGTATGGGGCGGCTGTGGCACATGAGGTAGAGCGCTTGTCCCGTAAACAGGTTGGTGGTTCAAGCCCCTCTACCGGCAACATGCCGAGGTGTCCTTGAGCGAGCTCCCCGGGCGCTTCATTACAGCCCACTGCTCCTCCGGGATGGGTTAAATGCAGAGAAATAATTTCCCCATTGGATTGATTATTATTAAACCGGGGAAGAGAACAGGCAGGCAGGTGTCAGATCTGTGCAGAGCATCGAATCAAAAACACAGACACATCACCAGTCCTATATGATATTCACATCCAAAAAACAAGATTCACTCAAAGTGGTTTCTGTGACATGGAAATACTAAAGTTTAAAAATACACAGGGAAAATACACAGAGCTACCTATTGGGCTGCAGACCCACCTGGGGAAAAGTTGCCGCTGAAGAAATCAAGACAATACGGACTATTCCTTGGCATGCGAACCAAATCACCAAAGATCTTTGACGCATTTGTATTATATTTCTATGGGCTTTTCAAAATGTTCAGACAAGCAAATGCGTATGTACCCCTTATGTATAGTCAGTTGAGTAGGCGGCCCTTTAATGGGGCCCAGGACACATTTGCTTACAAACCACTGAAAGAATGTGGCCGTATGCAGCCATGTTCACCTCAGAATGTGGGTGTTCTATGCGATCGGATCTCAATCTGTCCTCACTAAGCCTTCGGGTGCGTTCATGCCTGTTCTTAGAGCTGTCCACTTCTGATCGGATCACAACAAAACGCATGTTAATGCCAGAACAGGGCAAGACTGAAGTAGGCGTGTGCATTTGTGCGTTTCTGTGTTTGTGTCTGAGGCTCCGGACTCATGGGCAAATGGAGAACAGCTCTCTTTTTTTCTAATTGAATTGCGATTCAATCCTCAAACTCAGCGAGCTGAAGTGTAAAGCAATTAGCCGATTGATAGTGACCGGTCCAGGAGGTGCGGAGGAGAGGTGCGGGTGTGTGCGTGTGCCCTTTCATCCCTGAGCAGCAACATCAATCACCATCAATCATGTAATTGCTCTCTCAATACACACACACACACACACACACACACACATTAAGTGCACAGGGACAGGGATCCCTGGTGTGTGTGTGTGTGTGTGTGTGTGTGTGTGTGTGTGTGTGTGTGTGTGTGTGTGTGTGTGTGTGTGTGTGTGTGTGTGTGTGTGTGTGTGTGTGTGTGTGTGAAATTCCCTTGGCAGCAAATAATTCAGTATATAGGCATGGAGTCTCAGTGTGAAATCCCAGTAGTATGTGGTGGATTACTGCTACTCAATTCTCTCTGCCCCTGTGAGAGACAAGCAGAGGGCCTGTCAGTCAACCTGCCTAGTTCAGCTCCACGTAATTGTGAAACACCCACTCTGCCACACAAAGACACACACACACACACACACACACACTTTGTAGCACAAAGCATGAAGAAGAAATACACGAGCGCATAATAGAAATCGCATCAAAAGGACGACGTACTGAAACATAAGCAGAGATTGGCGTGGAGAAGCTAATTATCACAGAATGAAGTTACATTAAGAGACAACCATCCGCAGATAGAATTACATTAGATGTAGACAGGCTCTGTGTTGTGTCAAAGAGATATTTAGTTTGGTTGTATTTGCTTTATAAGACAAGAAAATAAACAATATTGTCTTTCATCGAGCAGATGGATCTATTGCAACAACTATTTGATTATTTTCCTAATTGAGTATAATTTGGATTTTTCAAGTTATATCATCAGAATATTTAATTACTAAGACACATACTTGCCAGAGTGCTAAAGAAAGCAGGAATCATATCACAGCAAAACCATGTGAATCTTGGCTGATACTTAAGATGTCCGGGCAAAAATGTGCTGAATATGCAGTTATACAATAAATATGAACTGCTGTAGAATTTTAAATACAAGCCTCCAGGTTTGCTTTTGATTTTGACACTCTTCAAAGAAAATACTACAGAAGAATGAACAAAAGAAAACTATTATAGGCCTCTTATAGAAATGACTGGTGACATGAGTTTTTTCTGTGTCTTCATTCATGATGAACACTCACTTATCAGCTGGTGACACCATTATATTTGCCAGTTCAGTTCTTCTCTCTTGCATGTCGTCTTGCTGAATCCTGCTGAATGCTTTAGATTCAGGTGTCAACGCAATTAATTGATCCGCAACAAGCAGACGTATATCTTTGACATGTGGAATAGACATGTTGCAAAATGCCAACTTGAGTGTATTATGCAGTGGAGGGTTCAAAAGCAGGTAACAAGCAAAAAGTAATCCGGAACAAAATTATTGATTCAAGGGAACAAGCTTTTAGCTCAGAAGAATAAAGATTTTGTGTCTGTTTCATTGTGATGTTTAGAAGGCTTGGATAGCTCATCAGTATCTTACTGGACTAAGTATTGATCAGAACACTTTGACTGGCACTGAACCTATTATTACATTGACCCCTTCAGATAGGATGATTGACATGTCTGTCTTTATGGGTGGACATTTCCCTTTACTCGCTTAACTGTACTGGGTGCAAGCTCTCTTATGCAATGACCTAATATACAGCATACACACATATTAAACGTCTGTTCATTACGAGATATTGCTTTTGGCCTCTCTATCTCAAACACACCCTGCATGTCACATATACAGAAGTTACCCTATAGATGCTCATTAAATTCACTTGTCACCGCGGATGTTTGAACGCCTCTACAAAGAGTATTATCCTGCTTGAATAAAGTGCATGGATGAACGGCTGAAGCCTCAAACTCCGGCTTGGATCTTATAATGAAATCTCCTGGGTAGAATCCCTGCAGTATCTTCTGTTGTTTTTTCCCCTGTAATTTAATCAGAAATAAAAGTTTGGTTGGGGTAAAAGCCAGTCACATTTGGGAAAAAGTGTCTAACTTTTCAAAATACAACGGTGAGGAGGTGAAGGAGCAACAGAGGCAAAGGCAACCACAAAAAACAAGCAGGGATTAAAAAAAAAAAACGATGGGTCTTGCTTGTCTCAAACAACATACATGGCACCTTTCTGAGTGCCCTGCATGAGAATCTATCAATTATGAATGTATGCTGAGGGTGAGGATATCCACACAATGAAGCTTAAGAGGGACGGTTGGATTGGATGCTGAGGGCAGCAGGCAGTCATTAGGATTTCTCATTCATATTGCGAATACTGAGGTTATTTAGCTTGAAGTCAAAAGAAAAAACACCTAGTCTCAAAGGCCGGGTGGCTGAGTGGGAATGCTGAAGCGGCTTGGGGAAAAAAAGAGAAGGAGAGTGACAGAGGCAACAGGAAAGGGGGGGGGGGGGGTGTACTGGGACAGAAAAGTCGAAATCAAAGAACGACGGGGGTGAGATGGAGACGGTGGTGGGAGATGGAGTGGATGTGCGTGCAGTGTAAATGAAGTGTGAGAAAAAAGTGGAAGGCAGCAGAAAAACAGCTTTGACATTACCATCCATGTATTAGCCAGTTGTCCTCATTAATTTAGGTCAAGCTCTTTCATGATTGTGTGAAAGTGCTTTACTCCAATCCCATGTGTCCCCGGCTGCAAAATGAGGTGGAAAAGAGCTTTTTTTTTTTTTCACTCACGTAATTATAGGAGTGCCGAGGCTTCTTGATCCATGAGTGATCTGAATAGCCGCAGTCGTGTGTGCATCTACCCATGAGTCAATGAGAACGGAGATTAGACTGATACAGTCGGACATGAGGTTTAGGGCAACAGAGAAATTGAAGTTTCATGCCACTTAGGTCTAATTTTCATTGATCTGGCCATAGTTCCAATCAATTACATTAACAACAATTGTGTAATCTTGGTGTGGTACTTGAGTTCTGTTTTAAATACCCCGACATGCTGAGGTGTGCATAGGGTTCTAGTAAAAGTGATACTTGGTACTGTATGTTAAGAGATTGGCGTCTTCCTTGACCCTTTCAAAAATGAAAGAGCAGAACGTATGCACAACTGTAGGTTATAGAATATAGAATATTATAGAATATAGAAGTCTCACACTGTCCTCTTATCTTGCAGTCAGAGATATTTAATATTAACATTTCTGTAAAAAGTCCACTTTATAAAAATAATAACTTGAAGGTCTGTTTACCTAAACTTTGTTATTAATAAATATTTTTTGACTGCAAATGAAGACAACAGTGGGAGTCTTTTTACTCTAGCCCTTTTGAGAATGACAATACACGATAAATGCCACTCTGTTAATATTTTTGCTCTCACGTAAGCTGCAAATATTAGCATATCCAGCTAACTGGCTAACTACCTTCAGTGGGAACCTAGTATTGCCTCCAAAGAGGAGCATATCATTATCTAAAAACGACGCGTGCCAAGATGCTACTTTTTCAGAGTCTGGTCTGAGGTTTAAAGCTCTGTCCTGCTCTATAATGTACTCGGGGGAGTTAACACTGCAGCAATATTTAAATATACTGAATATGGACAGATATTGACGTGAAACTAAAACTCTCTGAGTATGAAGACTTATGTCACTCATTCTTGTGGCTTATCAAAGAAGTGTGAGAACAACACTCCACACTGGTGTCTTTGCTAACGGTGACAAACAAGCATTAGCTTTCTTATATGAACTGGTCCAACGAGGGTTAATTGTGCGTTACATCAGTGTCATACAGTGCAAATTCATGGTACCATTATTTCGTTGGTAATCCCTCATGTTATCATAGCTGCGTGGGTACAGTGCTAGAGAGAAAGGGCATTAAATGCTGTCCTTTAAGACATTCTGATCAAATATTGATTCAAAACACCAGTTCAGCGAAAATAAATGCAGCATTGTATTTTCAGGCTCAAAAAAACCCTGCCAGGCCGACCATAATGTGAAAGCTGCAAATGATTATTGTCCGTCTTTGCCTGTTTAGCATGCGACATGAGGAAAAACAGACATGTTTTACCGAGTGTTTGCCGCTACCCTTGGGGGTTATTTATGGGCCCCAATACATACAGCCTTCGCTTCACAGCCAAACTCTCTGGCTGCTTTATGCTTTGTTGCTACTGTAAACAGAAAACACAGCAGGGAAATTCCATCTTGTTCAAATTTGGTGGTAGGGAAGGAGATGAGGATTTGGGGGGGGGGAGAGCAAGAAGGCTGAAGGGAAGTCTTTGTACAAGAAGAGGAGATGACTTTTAAGTACAAATCATCCATTTTCTTTATTCTTTTCTTTTTCCTGTGCCTTAAGTATATTTGCTGACGCCGTTGTTCAAAGCTTAAAATCTTTTGCTAAACCTCCATGTTTAATGCTTTGTTTTAATCGAGTTACATAGCATTGTTACTGCAGTACAATATCCTAGTTCTCTATGTTGGAGTCCATCACTTTTTTGCAGCATTCTTGAAAGAAAAAAAAAAAAAAAGGATTTTATTTTGAAAGTCAATCTATAATATCAATTTTTTTGCCCTTTTGCAGCTTGCCTAGTGACCATACATCCTGCGCTGCTGTTTTCCTTGTACTTTAACTGATGTCCTTGGCGGTTTATCTTCAGCGTACAAGACACCCGGCCAGTGCAATAAAATGCATCTTAATCTCAAACTGCACTGACCTGGGTTTGTATATAGCAACTCCTCCATCAGAGTGAGTGAATGAGGCGTTATCACAGGGAGTTCACACAGGGCGAGAACGGATTGCTCCGAGAAGTGCACAGGTACACAGATAGCACTGAAATATGTGACGGATATGGTTGATGAATCACAAGGCTATCTCAAGTTTCAGCATCCATGCACTTGAGAGAATGCGTCACTGGCTGTCGCAGCTTTACGGGGGGGGCTTTCAGGAGAAGAAAATGCTCTTGGCAGCCATTTTGGAGGTCATCGTGTCTTGGCAACAACATGCTGATGATAGTCAAAAAATAACAGACATGTTTACAATTCTTGCTGCTATTCTCAACAGCTGATTATGACATGCCACTGCCATGATATTTCACTCATGCTCTACGACATATGCAGAGGGTATGAATCTCATCAATCTTGTTTCAATGGCACACTTTTCCCCAGCAGGCAACATTTTAATGGAAGATAACCACTACCTGTAGGCAGCTGTCAGTGATGAAAGCAACACTTTTCTGGTAGCTGAGTTAACCAGAATAGTAAAAAGCAAGATGGCCCTGAGCAGCTAGCATAGTGAGCAGAGCCCGTTGGACAACATTAGTGACACGCCCTTTATTATTCCAGTAGAAAAGCAGCAGCAGTACACCAATTCCACTAATAGCAGTCTTTGTTGCTGGGGGCAGATTGAAACCAATCACCTTCTCCGAAGAGCGAATGATGTGCTGCAGTTACACTATATTTGATGCAAATACGTGTCAACTTTTTCACTTTTCTTTCCCGTTTTTTACTACTCTCTTCACTTAGAAACTCCACTAAATCATTTTACACCAACACTAGTGCTGTCCTCAACTAAAGACATTCTCACTCGACCTACAATCTTCAGATTTTGTGAACTTATCGATTACTTGATTCAAATCGACAGATATGTAAAACTGGGGTTTTTTTCCAAAAGAATCATACAAAAGCCCAAGATGAAATCTTGTGTTTACCAAAGATGTGCTCATATGTTTCTTGTTAAGTAATTCATCATAGAAAATGACTAATCAACTAAAGAAATCTATGTTGACTAAGACCGTAATGACCAATTAGTCGACTACTCGACTATGAGGGGCTCCAACTGACACCAAACATCTGTATCAGTTTTCTCTGTTGTCAGAATAGCCATCTTAACTGGATCTCCATGGCCAGACATTGACATTGACATTTTCAGACGATGAAAGATGAACAAGTGAAACAAACCTAGCCAACCAATGTGAGTAAGTAAACTGTTGGTTTGGAGAGCGTGATATGCTGATACGCCAACATCTGATAGATTTTTCCTCCACACACAACAGCCCGACCTGGTGGTACATGAGGTTCTCCAGGTATCCTGCACGTTTAGAAAACTAGTAAAAGTTTATTTTTAACAGATCATGTCAAAATTGAAATTTAATTCCAACGAGACCGCTGTTCATCCACTTTAAGAGGAGCTATCTTAAGTGATGATGCCCCTCTAAAGGGAGTTTACCTTTAGAGGTGTACTGTACTGGACAGACTGGGGGAGGGGGGGACGGACCCCGGGGCAGAAAAAAGATATATTGGTTGTTTAAAATCTAATAGTTGGACAAAACTGAGAATTGAAGTCCTAAGGGGAGCTGTCAGGGAAGAGTGTTTGTTTGCCCTGCATTACCTGAACAGATATAAACTGAGAAACTGTCTATGATGGATCAATGGAAAAAAGTTTCGCTTTATGTGACATCGATTGTCCCCTCTCCTCAGGATCTTGGCTCTTCATTACACTTCTTCCTCCTTCTTTTCTAATAGTTTTCTTAAATTAAATTGAAGTTGCTACATGTTCATCTGTGTCATTTTCAACAATGTAGCAACGTTTTTTTATGTCGTTGGTAGATGGCCTGAATGTTTTTAGTCCCCTTGATAGATCCTTTTCATTTCTTTTTTGCCTCCTTACTCCTCGTTCTGTCAACGCGCATCTCTTTCAGGTTGCTGATGAGTCTAAGCAGCAGCGCTTGGAGCAATGAGATAATTGTCACTCGTCTTTCTACGCCCACATACAGTGTGTGTTAGTGTGTGTGTGTGTGTGTGTGTGTGTGTGTGTGTGTGTGTGTGTGTGTGTGTGTGTGTGTGTGTTTCTGCACTGGGGATCTGCAAGCCTCGTGGCATTCTCCTTTTCATTGTTTTGTCTGCCATAATTAGCAGACTTGAAAAATGGTCTTACACACTACCGTTGGCACACTGAAGCACAGGAGCTTGAGTCCCCCAACACTTCCCTTGTAAAGACTGCTATTTTCAGGTTGGAATCATTGTTAAAACCTGAAATACGCTTTATTTTTTGCCCCCCCATCCTGCAGGTCATTAGTTATAGCAGAGAGACGCAGATGGGAGAACGTGAAAGGGTCTCATGAGGAGCAGTTCTCTCAGATCTCAGAGAGACAGACCGATCAATAAGGAGGTATCGCTTGGCATGAGTAAACATGGAGAGGAAGCCCACCGTTTGTAAGTGTTTCTGCTCACCGAGCCGTTTATCTTTAACACAGTACCACGACCATCCGCCCCTGCATCGTCTCTTCATTCAATATCGTATAACGTTTTTTCCCTTTTTTTTCACTAAAGGGAAATTCCACTCCAGCCCTCGCCTGTGTGACCCTTGAAGTACCGGGACGACTTCATAACAATGCCAATAGAGTCAGACTGAAGGACGTGACAAACTATATTTTGAACCGAAATTAAAAATCTTTCAATTTTCAAGGCAAGCAATGCCTCGTCAAGGTGTAAACGATTCTGAAATAGCATTTAGGCACTAAAATGTTCAATAAGAAATACTTTAATGTGGATTCAGATAAAAGGATGAAAAACATTAAGGTTAAAAGAGAATATTTACCAATTTTATTTGTAGAAATTACCCATATCTATCTCATAAATCACAGTCAACATTTATGAACATCCAACCAAAGGTTCAGGACTGGACCGGGGTTATTTTTAGGACTGCAGCTAATAATCATTTTTATAATCAATCAAAAGTTGCATATACTTATTTTACCCAACCGAAATACTCTGCCGTTGATATTGTAGCGAAAAACCGGCCATACACAAGTGTGTGATTCAAGTCTTCTTCAAAAAATAATGAAATTAACTTCCAAAATGTATAATTTGCTGGTTATTTTTCATCTTTATAATCCAAGATACATGGAAAAAACCTCTGGAAAGATAAACAAACCCAAGAAAGATGTGCCCTTTTTTCCATCCAATCACCTGTCCTCGCCCTACAGCCTCTATTACGTTTTTTAGGGTGCTTTTATATCATGGGTCTAACACCACAAGTAACAGCAGTGATTGTTTACTACAGTATTTAATCGAACCACTCAAACTGAAATCATACTGTCAGCAGTACAGTTAAAACAATAATACCAAAGGGAACCAACTTCATAATAATGGAAATTATCAGCAATCATACATTTCAGCAAGTTAAACAAGGACACGCTGAAATAAATTGGGTATTGCCTTCAGTCACATTTTTTCATTTGTTTTTGTGTAGTGGGAAATACATTTATTGTTTTTTAATACACAAGGGGTCGCATGACAAAATGATTTGCTTGGTACAGGCGTGCACCGGAAAACAAATTCACTAATTCTTCAAATCAACCCAACTGTAGAAGCATTGCTACGAACGCAGTGATTAATCCACTCTGCTGATTAATCTGTAGTAAACTGCACAGCAACAAAAAACAACTTTATGTTCCTTGTTCTATGACAGTCTCCTTAAGGAATGTAGACTGAAGTTTAAATAATTAGCCCTCATTCTCCACTCCAAATATTACAATGTAGCACAGAACACTGTTTTATGTTAGTCCATGTTGCTTTTTGTAATTTAAATATTGTATAAATGACCAAGATAGCAGAAAAAAAAATGTGATTCAGTCATCCATTCAGTCTATATAGTATTGCCCCAAAAAGGAAATGGCATTAAGAAATATGCACACAGCACAAACACATAAAACTATGTTCCCCTTGACTAATAAGATAAAATCATGCGTCTTTGTGGAGCTGCCATTTTATCTGCCTTGTCCTCCTTCTCTCCTCTTTTCTTCTTCTGATAAATACGAAAGGAATTAAAAGGAAGAGAAGAAGAAGTTCACATGGAGATGGAGGTTAACTCTCTTAGCAGATCCTGTCTCTGTGTGTGTGTGTTATCTTGTTTTAGCTCCGTCTTTGGCTCCCTGTGGTTGGCCCCCGAGGCTGTAGGGGCAGTTCAGCAGAGTGGATCTGTGTCCAGAGCTATTGATTGATCTGAAGTTTGGTTTGGTGTCTTGTGACAGAATAATTTCTGCTGCCTGGAAACCCCGAAGAGCCAAAGCAGCTCCAAGGATTAAAGTGACACTAACCAAGATTTTTATGTACAAATAAAAATGTATTACCAGGCTAAATCACAAAGTGGAGCTGCAACAGTGCTCAGTACTGAAATGCCCCAGATCTAATTTGCTCAAAATTAAATTCTGGTGATGGGTATGGTCACTTCTCTGCCTACAGGAAGTGATGAATCATGAATTAAGACTGAAGCACAAACATAAATCATCAGGCCAAAACTGGTCTTCTCTTATCCATTTAGC
The DNA here is from genome assembly GCF_027596085.1 of Anoplopoma fimbria. Classification (NCBI taxonomy): domain Eukaryota; kingdom Metazoa; phylum Chordata; class Actinopteri; order Perciformes; family Anoplopomatidae; genus Anoplopoma; species Anoplopoma fimbria. The sequence continues at coordinate 16,359,290 of NC_072466.1, forward strand.
AAACATACTATAACAAATCTGTCTCAGGTCGGTAAAGATAGCAAGCAAGTGCATTCAGAGTGCTTTTGATATTAAAATGAATTCATTCACAGTTTGTCCTGCCGCCATTTTCCACCTGCCATCATATGGCACTCCCTGGAAGCTTGAACAATAACATCAGATTCATCAAACTGCCTCTGTAGCCGACTGTGGTTCTTATCCTCCCCGCCTCTCTCTCTTTCAACACTGTAACCGGCTTTAACAGACTTTCTAGAGCAACTCAAACTGCCCTTGCTACAACTTTCCTTTGTTTCAGTCTCCACGAATTTCCTTTCATTCTTTGTTTTCCTGCTATGTCTCTCTCCCCACTACGGTGATGACATAGAAAGCGGGCAGCGTTCGGTAATTAGACGAGATAAGATGCAGGCCTCGGACGGTGAACGCTCAGCCATCTCGGGGACGAGAATCACAGACAAAAGCTTTTGTAGTGGTCAGCAAAAAAACAAACAAAGAGGAAGGCGTCTTGGATCAAAGAAAGGTTTGAGGATAAGCAATGAGAATATAGGCGGACAGAGGTAGTGGGAGTGGGGGAAGACACAGATGACAAAAAGTACAGTCAAAATATTTTTTGCATCAAAGAAAGGCTGGAGGAGGACAGGGAAGAAGCAAGAGGGTTGGGGAAATAAGGATAAAGGAAGACAAAAATCTGCAAAAATCTTTTTTTCATGAAGCTGTGACAGAAAGAAGGATTGAATGGAATCTGAGTTTAATTTGTAGTTTTTGTTTACTATATTCTGAAAGTAAAAGATAAACAGAAGTTTGCTGTGATCTCAGTTGAGTATCAGTTTTCCACTTTTTACAGTTTTGATCCATTGTTTTTTTTACCAGAATCCTCTGCCCACGTGGTGCAAAAAAAAGCACCGGCTATAAGGTTTGGTGCTCTCTCCGACATCATCCAAGAGTTCCTATAGATCTCTCTTAAGACTCTGACCCTCCCTGCCTACACTAAGTATGTTTTTTTCTTGTCCACTTTCTTCTCTCGTCTACTCTCATCAGCTCAAGTGGCACTTGATGTCTAACATTTCATAGAGCGGCAATCAGGGTCATCTCAAAGGAGCCGACTGTGGCTAATGATTCTCAGAAATGCAGCTCAGACCCACAGGCCAACTGGTACATGAAAGGAAAACTCGTGGAGAGGAAAGGTATGAGCCAACTTGCTTCACTGTGCTAATTATTCAAAACACTTTTAACTGTTTGGCACATTATTTGGTACTGTAAAGGATCTGACAGCAGCCCGCTGATGAGAAAATGCATTGAGGCTACGGCCAGGAGAAGGACATCAATAGTGATCCGAAGACGTGCTATCAAAATAAAAAAATGATTATGAGGAGGTTGCTTTGCAGTATTAAAATAAATATATTCATCCTTCTCACATTAGCAAAATAGATGAAAAATAATAGGAAGACAAGATGAATGGTTTACCACAGACAGAGAGGTGATAGCAATTAGAAGTAAGACGGGTTTTGAAGCAGGATTTTAAACAGAGAAGGTTAACCCATGTGTCTTTGGAAAAAATAAGTAGTGCCAGAGGCTTGGTGAGAATCTGGTGAGTTGCTAGCACTTATCCCTAAGCTGGAGTTCAGACCCTTAACAACCCTGTGTTGAAATAATGCAAGGGGAGGCTTTGGTGAAGACATGTTTCAGGTATCGGTAAAAAGAAAATATTAGCAGTGACCCTGAATAGTCAATTTGATTTAGGGAGCCTGTTTCAACTGCAAATCTCACAGTGGAATAGTCACAGTGGCAAACAAAACAAAGGATCATTCCAATTATTGCTACATTGGGGTGAATAAATCTCCTAAGTGTGCGTGAATAAATCGCCATGTACACTTGCAGTTGCATTATCCACATTTGCGGGACCATCAGAGCAACGTCTTGGCCATAGCCTCAGAGAGGCTGAACAACAACATCTGGCTACCATTTAAAAATCAAAGAAGACATTTATTAATCTGCCAACTCACATGAAAATGTTTCCCTAACTAAGTGCTACATATTTTTCAATTCATGAACAATTCACGTCAAATTAGCAGGGGTAGGCGCGTAGAAAACAAATGTTTAAGGCTTGCAACTCTCTCTCTCACTCTTCTTAACCGTTTCTGTCGTTTCCCTTCCGTCTTTGGATTGCTACAATGAGGTTTGTCAATCACCTCTGCTCTGCTTCAGCACTACGGACAGCTCCGCGCCTACACACATAAACACCAGAGTGTAGCCCAGGGAGAATGAATGGAACGCCTCCTATAATAAACTCTTATGACAAGACAAGAAAATATATTGTTTAATTGGACAAATGGCAGTCAATGTCACAAATGAGAATATGGTTCAGGGTTAGGGTTAGGTAAACAAAAAACAAACCTTGATTCAACGATACGTCAAGTATTCAATTAGTAAAGACCTGATCTAAGAGATTTGACTATGTTCCCAGAACATATGATCCATTAGGTCCAGTTTGAGAAACATTTCCATGAGTTTGAGAATTCTCCAGATGCCAAAACACTTCTCAGCTGTTGAAACAGGGTTTTATTACCCTGGAAAGTGATCCGTGCACTTGCATTTATTGGCTTTGCCAACACAGTGCCTGGTCAGAGGATGCTGCATTGTATAGTGGCAAAAGTTTACTTAGGTTCAACTGTTTTCCAACACTACATTTTTTTTGCAGAATGCCGTTATTCAAATGTCTGAGCTAGGAAGATGGAAACATGCTACTGCTCATCAGTCACATAGCATACCATGCTAGCTGTTTTGTAACAGTTATTCAGCAAGCTGACTCAAGCTGTTTTTTCAGTATTTCAAGTTATATTAACTGGTGGAGCAGTTTATACTTTGGCAAAGCAAGCTTATATAAAACAGGATGATGCAACACTGCTTAAAAGCTAATGATCATGAGCAAAACGGATTAAATCACATCTGGATTTTAATATATCTAGTTTTACAGGTTTTGACAATCTAACAATGGTACATAAAACATGCATCTGTCTTCTTTGTCTCTACAGTGCATAATATTATTAATATGATGCATGTACTGCATGTAGTACATGCATCATATTAATAATATTATGTACTGTTATTCAGACACAAATTGACTTTTTTAATGTACCATTGTGCATTGTTCACATTTTGGACAATAAGAGTCAAACCCATGCTAAAGGTAGGAGCAGAAGGGAAGCATCTGGCTCTGAAACCTCTGAAACCTTTTCCTCCTCCCCCATACACAAGGGTATAGACATCAGGCAGTGATGCTTTCATGTTCTCGTGATCCACCACCATCTGGTTAGACACTGATGTTTTGAGTATGTGCATTCACGAGTGTCCTGTGGCAGCAGTGGAAATTACCTTCCAATTAGATCTAATAGATAAAATTAGAGTCCACAGCATAAAGCCAGGCTGGGGTTATCTCCTCAGGCATGGATTGCCCTGGGTTTAGAAAATTAATTAGAGACTGCAGGGAGAGGAGTTTATAACAGACAACATGGCATTGACTCTACTCAGCAGTCTTTCTCCCCTTTTTATCAGACGAAAAGCAAGAAATGGAGTACAATCTTTTGTCACCAAAAGGGACAAAACAGGACAGCCATGACTTCTTCTGTAATAATTCCATAATTTAGCCAGATGCTGGTCCATTATTCTTCAAGAATCTCTTCATAAAGCCCCTTTCCCACTGGACAAAAAAACCCCACTTGACAAGGCATGAAGACATCAATTTAACAAAAAGTGCGCTGAGGGGCCATGCTTGTTTTTGTCATGATTTGTGGCTTATGAAGTTATTGTAGTTGTCTTTCCGTCATTGTGATTGCATGATTCAGATATTATAATGATAAGCAAAAGGCTATGTCTTAAAGATGCCATCACAAAGTTAAAACAAGCCACACAAAACAAATGAACACATTTTAGGTAATTTTCCAACACACATACTGTAGGGTTCTCATAAGGGAAACATTTTAAGAGATAATGGATAAACATCAGGGAAATTTGACTTGAATGAGTTATGTTGAATGGAAATTACAATACCGTTTTCCCTTTTTGACCTTGGAAACACTCGTCTTCCGAAAAAAATAACAGTATGATACTGGATTTAGGGCCTGAACCAATGTCAATAATTGAAAAACTAATAATATGTCACAAACACATAACATCGCTGATCATTTTGATAAGGATTCCTTACATAATTATTATTTGCTTTAATTGTGACCAAGATATGTGCTAAGTAGGTAATCTTAATGTCATGAAGATACTCAAAACTATCTTTTAGCATTCAAATCTGTTCTGGAATTTCTGTACTGCTTTTTTTTAATTGACATTTACACCAAAATAATACATATGCGATAAGCTTACATCTTCTCATCTGATTAATCAGCCTGGCACTAAAAAAAACTTTAAAAGCTTAGTGACTCAAACACTTTTCCTAGACTTTACCAGACCATGAGATGTGGTTAAAAGCACTGGACCTCGCAGTTAACGTGTTCACTTGCTTGGTGCATACCAACATAATCTTTCGTAATTGGCATCCATTTCAAAACCTCTTTCTTCAGGAACAACCAGGAGAAAATGTCGGACTGTCACCAGTGCATCATTTGCTTTAGAAAACCACACCAAGTCACAGGAATCAATTCATAAGGGATTTCCATTATTTCATTGCATTGTTGTCAAACACATCTATGCTCCCTTTCCTCAGTCTTCACACAGTGTCTTCACACACACATGTACACGACTGTATGGCTATTTGATGTTAACTATCCAGGCAGGGTCATCTAGATTCACTACTCTGGTGCACACCCGTCTGTGGCCCTCTCTATTTGAGAGATGATCGGACAAAATCTGAAGGTACAAGCCTGGAAATTGCACTTGACATCAAGGTGCAAAACCTCTCCCATTAGAATATGACTTTAAAAAGAAAAAGTGTCTAGTGAGTGGCGAGGTGCTGCAAAGAACACCTCAGATCTCAACATTATAGTAATGGACTTCCTGACACAAGCACCACACCAATGGGCCTTGCATTATGCATTATTTGGGGCCATCTGCACAGCTTTCAGCTTTGATGCACGGAGAGACGCCTCTTGTTATGCTGCAGTAAGGGAGCGTGCCTGCTGGACACAAGCAACTGTGCGAGTGTGTGTTTTCTGGCTGGTGAGAGAACTGATGTAATATTTGTGAACCACCACATTTCAAACCTTTTAGGAAGTTTGTCCACATGCTAAATATTGCCGCAGTGCAGCGTGGGCCATGGCTGCCAAAATGACTACAGAGTAGGAAACTGATGAAAGCAAGTAATACATGATGAAAACCACAATGCTCCGCTCTATATTCTACAGAGATAAGGAGAGCACATTGCAATATCCCTGACAGAAATATTTAGAAATAGATAGCTCAGAGAAGGCCACAAGATTCAGGATATTGCCTATGATGACATTCTTCCCAGGAGGTCTGTAAATGACTCTCTGGTGCACCTCCCTGTGTTGTAAGTGTTGATAAAGTAGTAGGTGCTCCCTGGTTATCAAGAAAAGATAAGGTCACATTTTGTTTTCATCCAGAGGATCCTGCCTGAGCATCTTTAGTCTGCATTCCGACTCAACAGGAGATTTAAGATATAACTGCCTTTAAAATCAGTCTCAATAAGCTCAAATAATCAACATTTCTTTATTAGTTACCTGGCAATGTGATGAAAGAAAAACCTGAAGACATGCCATGTTTGTTTGGTTTTAGATAAAAGGAAGCAATACATACTTCAGAACTCAATTAAATTCATTTGTAAGCCTCTCAGTGATAAGATGATTAAAAGCAAATCTAATCTCGTCCATGTTTTCTATGTTTGTACAAATCAGGCTGCCAATTTATAGCATGCATTAAGATTTCCTTTAGTTATTTAATGATGTTTTTACAGAACAGGATGTCTGTTTTACATCGGCAACATGTTAACGACTGCACTGCAACACGAATATTTCAACGTAACAAACACAGACAAAACTGAATATATACAGACATTACTCACAGTGTCTTATATGTAGGATTAGTGTTTGATCACAAAACAGCACAAAATGTTTGATGTACTGTGGTAGCCAGGAGGGTCAGTGAGGATAAATCCCTGTTGTTTGAAGAAACAAGAGACACGATGATTCGCTTTCATTAGCCTTGACCGCAGGATTTATTCTGCATAATTATGCACACAAAAACATTTAAATCTTTCAGAAATCTTATAACATTGACTTGACAAGTGACGACTGACTTTGAATATTGACTTCAGAGATATGTAACTCTATGACAGCATGAAATCAAACAATCGATATCTTTGACACTATTGCTAACTAAAATATACATATCTATTATACAGTCAGTATACACATTATATCAAAAATAAATGTCTATAGCTACTCTGTATTATTGTTTGAAATTTCCCTTTACATAAAATAATAATCGAAGGGCAAAAACTCAATGCAATTTAAATTATATTTCCAACTCTTTACTACGGAATACACCTTTAATAAGTGTGCTGTAGACACCATGACACCTTCTCAGTTTAGCGGTAGAGACACGGTACGAGCTACACCCTTCCACTGTCTACACACACCACGTGTCATTATCATATCACCGTATGGCCGAATGACCAATCTACACTAAATCCCTAAATACATATCAAAAACCCGGACTTATGTAAACTGTCTATAAGCGGCTTAACCGTGCCAACGTGAAACTCGCGGCATCATAACTCAATGTTAGCATACAGGTTCATAAGAACTCGCTAGATACATAGGCTAACACATTAGCATGTAGCTTCATGGTCTCGATCACACACACACACACACACATTAACAAAACAAACTATCACTATTACTCAGACTGAAACTATTACACTCGTGACCTAACGAACATGTTTTCCCTTTAAGGTATGTTGTGTTTGTGCATTTTGGAGGAGTTTTAACCCACCTGTTGTTTGAAGAAACAAGAGACACGATGAACGGCTGTCATTAGCCTTGACCGCAGGGTTTATTCTGCTACTCTTATTGTAAAACGATATATTTTAATCTAACACAAAACAAAAAAATAAAGGGGTGTCTATTTTTATCTTATCAATCCTACTATAACTGTATCTTTTAATGATGCATCAAATCTATTTACATTGTTAACCATTTTTAATCACACTATGGTCTATTATCTTTTAACCCATTACATACTCAACACATTTCTACAGAATCATTTGTATTAAATCCTCTGTAACATACATTTGTTCTCATATTGCAATAGATCTTTGATTCATCACACTGTATAGTGCATCTAATGAAATACCTGTAGTGACATGCAAAGGATAAGTAGATCGAATTTGCTTGTGCCTCTGACTCTGTAATGCTAACATATAATCACATAACTTTTAGTGCTTACTTTTAGTGCTTTGATAAATTACCATTTATCAAAGCCAGAAACTGTGATAACAGAAATTATCGTCAGATTTAAAAAAAATTACGACAGTCCTTGAACAAAATCATGTGAGACAAACTCTACCACAAACAAAGCTTAAAATAGTAATATTTCAGGAGAATTACTTTATTCTACATGTCTCGTTTAAAATTTTGCCCTCTTTGCATTGACCAGATCATGTAGAGAACATTCAATTCTGCGTTCCCCAGCGCAACTTGGAAGCCATGAATGACTCAAAAACTGTTTACACAGAGCACAGAGGAGAGAACAAAAGAGGTTGTAAGTAGAGGTTTAGTATATGTATAGCATGTGGAACCCCTTATTTTTTAACCCTGATATTTGTTACCCTTGTGAGCACTAGGAAAACATATAGAGGTTACATTTTTTTATTTTTGGCAAATAAATTATCGAAGAAATTCAACTTCAACTTTCTTAGATATGAATGGTATTATAACGGTGTTCTGCTGCACATACAACATTTTTAGTTATTCCACTTGTAGTCACAATTGTGCCGTTTCCACAGAGGTTAAGGATTTAAATATTGCAGTGAAGAACAAGGTCACATTGAGTAAAATGCGACTGTAGCAACATCGTGAAACTGCTTGGGGCTCAGAAGGTTAAAGGTTATAATGATTATTTAAGAACTAGGATGTCAAAATATAATTAAAGATGCCGTTTCATTGTGATCCTCATGACCTCAAGTATTAGCAGTGAGTTAGTCAAAACAACATTAATAATGTAAGAACACAAACACAAACTATGTGACAGATATATATTGTTACAAGACTGCACTATTCAGCTGCATAAATATCTCAAAAAAGGTGTTGGCACGTTTTATTTTCTCATCCTTTCTTGTTTTCCTTTTATTGTATTGGCTTTGAAAGAACTCTATGACATGTACTATACAATGTGATTTATCATTATCAATAGGGAGGTCTGCTCTAACTCCTGCCCTCTCATTCCATGGAGAAATAAAGCTGCAGGAGACGCTGCAGTCTAAATGGGAAGTCCACTCTTATCCAGTTAAAGCAATAAAAACAGAGCCAGACTGTCTCTGTACAAATTACCAGAGATGGAGAGCACAGGGAAATATACTCAGGCACATCAACTGTGTGTGTGTTGTGGTGTGTGTTGTCTGTGTGTGTGTGTGTGTGTGTGTGTGTGTGTGTGTGTGTGTGTGTGTGTGTGTGTGTGTGTGTGTGTGTGTGTGTGTGTGTGTGTGTGTGTGTGTGTGTATGTTGTACATGCCCACTGTATATAATTGTATCATACAGTTTGGCTGCAGTGCTCTGTAGTTTAGGTTGTTTATTATTTTCAGTACCCCATAGTGCCCCATAGCAGTGAAACAGGATTGATGCACATAATGTTGCGCGACATCCTGTTGCCACCAACTATCTCAGCGGGTCGACAGCCCCACCTGCACACCGGCATCCAACTATTGTTACCCTTAAGGATGATAATTGTTGTCGTTCCCTGCTCACTTGACTTTTATTTTCAGATGGTAAACTTATGTTTTCAAGAAGTGACATTGTCAGAGCAGGTTCGATAAATACATTATACTAGTATTCTACAAACTCGTGAACTCTGAACATGAATTCAGGTTTCAAATATAAAAACTCAGGGGTCTGTAAAAGAAGGGGGGTTTCTCCAGTGGTGTTAATTGACTCATTGATTAATTCAGAAAACTATAAAAAATGTCATACATTTGATGGATCCAGTTCAGGAACAGGTAGGTATATTTTTCTCTGAGGTAAATGTATGACATGAAAAATAATCAATAGACTAATTGAATTTAGGGTTAATGTTTCTAAACCAATATTACAGTCTTTAGAGGCTGCGGGCTACAGAGCTAGATTCCAGATATTGGTTTCATAGAACTAGATGACCTAAGGCATCCGTTGGTAGCATCGATGTCTGGAAGGGGTTGTGAAGCTAGTCTAAATCTTGGCGAGGGAAAAACTGGCATGGCTGTACGCACAAGGGTCCCTTGACTTCTGGCCTCGGGATATATGGATGGAAATGGGTTCTTTAGGTACCCACTTGTCGCCCCTACACAGACATGCCAACTTTATGCTAATCCCATGCTGTTTTAGGCAAAGACCATGCATTCTATTGCAGTATAAAGGTGTTCTTTTCACAGAATCTAAAAGGGTATATTGGAATATTTCTATATACTTGGGTCCCTAAACATAAACAAAATATACCAACATTTCAAAAAGTATAAAATTCAGTTTGATAAAAACTTTGCAGGCTCACACTAGAAACCCAGCAAATCACAGTATGCCTTTTTTGGTGTTCTTACAGTGTCTAATTTAGCTATTTTGGAGGGATTTTACTAATTTTATGAATACTCAAGTGGTTAAAATTTTTTACATTTTCACCAAATTTGTGTAATTTATGGTATACACCTAAAAAATGCTGTAACCCCTTATGAGACATGATTGAGCATGGGAAGGGTAAATCATGAACCTCCATCATAATGTTTTAAGCCAATTTACACTCTAAGCTTCAACATAAGGGCTTAATCAAAACACTATGACAGATAAATCTCTCAAATGCCTGCATCTCTAATCCTCAGGTTCCAAGCTTTCAGATGATGTACACCACTTTTGTGTGGTTTATAGTGTAACCTGCTATCTCCCCCTAAAGATCCCTTACCCCCCTGAAAAAGACAAAAATGGGACAATGTGGGTTCCTAATGGCTAACTACATTGCAATTATCTGAAATTTTACAAGATTACTATAGTTATGAATAAGGGTCTGTATTGTGGGGGCAGATCTACCATTTTAAAACTTCATATTTTGTAATTAAAGTTCTATCTTCATTTAAGAAGCCCCATAAAATAGATTCAGCTTAATAAGTTAAAGGGAATGATTTTTAGATATGTTTTATCTGCTCTCACAAACCAAAGGCTGCTGTGGCTCAAGCCTAAGAGGTGATTAACATTGTGTCGTCAAGGTGCCCAGCCTCCACGGACACAAATGAAGAAACTAATGAATACCATTAGGATTTAGCAAATGGCCTCTGTCAGGGAACAGTGCCTTAGGAATCTGTGCGAGTGTGTGTTCGTATGTGAGAGTGCATGTGTGCAGGCATTTAATCACTTGGTAACTTTTAATTAAATGGCTGTGAGATTACTTCAAGCAAACAAAATAAAAAAATCTGAAACACTTAGACTTTATATGGTATCAAAGTATGGTTTAATGGATACTGGGGCACTGTAGCCGAGGAACACAATGAATTAGTCCACCGCTTTTCAAGCTTTGGCTTTAAATCCAGTCACACTCCACTGGCAAGAGAACAACAGCCCTCTCCGAACAGTCATGCATTTCAATTCAGGGCACTTTGGCCAGTTTTAAATTGGTTGTTCGCTTTCTCACTAGTCCTACCTCTCTTAGAATACTGTAATACTAATACATGGTTGTCATATTAAGACAAAAACAGGTCTGGGGCCATGGGTTCAGGGTTTTCAGAAATATGTATTTGCCTTGTGTTTGTTAGAGCTAAGTGTGTGAAATATGTGTTTATGGATAAACTTTAGAAATGTCACAAGTATATATGAAAAATACTTTGATCACCAGTTTGTGTTCAACCAGCCTCTCAGTTTTCCCTACTGGTAATGACACTCTTTAATGCCCTGGGTAGGGTTGTCTTTTCAATGCAACTGAATCCGCATGTGTGTGTTCACACTTGGCACTTCATTTCAACCTGCCTTTTATGATAGTGATCGGATAGATTTGCAGTAAACCAAGCAGCTGGTAAATGTTCGATAAACACATTCAATTTCCCTAGAAATGATTTACAATAAAGATCTCCTGTATATTGGAGATACACCAAACATTTATTGAAAGAATAATCTGCAGATTAATCGATAATGAAAATAAATAGTTGCAGGCCTTCTCATCTATGTAGGCTTGTAAAGTATTGACATTTTCTTTCAGTTTTGGTGACTTTAATTGATAATCTGTGCACTAAACAAGATTTAGAAAAAAGCATTTATGCTGAATATCAGACTGACATTGACTTATTCATATGTAAAGTTGTGTCTGAATTCAGCAATTTAAAAATGTGGGTATATGTTTATCTAAATAATGATTACTTTGAAATGGCCACAGATAATACAAATCAAAAATAAAGATTGAATCATAGTTTTTATTTCCATGTGAATATTTGGAGTAAAATCAAAGTCAGAGTTCATGCATGACTAATGGGGGGATTTCCTCTGTACTACAGTGTGCTCCAAATTGTTTGGCATGAACATGAAAGCAAAAAACTGAATTTGTGTCTAGCTAGCACACTGTTCTTGGTTCCTCTCTTTATTCTTTCTCCTACAGTAGACACAACTCTCCATCTGATAAGGATAGCTGCTTATAAATTACAGAGTAAATAACTCTCTCCTGTAAGTCTTCATGATTACTTTCCTAAAAACTGATAACTAAGGCTCTCCCTTATGAAATGTTTCCCGTTTGTTGAAACCCTGAGGGAATCTGTTATGGACTCTGAAGATAAGACGGATTCCTTTTACAATAACTGGATTCATTTGCTTGTTTCTATTTGAATGATGCTCTCTGTTTATCTTACTTTCATTTTGGTTGTAACTTATGCTATGTGCATTGGATTTTCAGATAAATAGATACAAAAAGAAAAAAGGCTCATGATAATCGGACTAAAGTTGCAGCACACTGCGGCACCACTGTGGTGTGGTCACATTCTGGAAATATTCTTCTGACTTAAACAACACGTCTCTGTCAGGCAACCTTGGAAGGACTCAAAAGCGGACACAGAAAAATGTCTCTTAGGAGAGCTTTAGTGGCAAAAAATTTAAATAAAACAAGGATCAGGCAGAGGTACAGGCAAGGGCTAAGGCAGAGGCTAAGGCAGAGAGCAGTCCGAGGTCAAAATCCAAAGGGTCAGGCAGGGAGGCAGAAGTACAGGCAAGGGCTTGGCAAAATCGGCGTCATCTAGGGGAAAAAGCAAAGTCATTGACAGGTAAACATTTTTCCATTGGAAAAATGGTAGGCTTGGAAACAATGCTGGAGAGTTTGGTGTGATCACAAGACAATTGCACAGGCTTGAGGGGGGACTGAGGCTTAAATCAGGATCCTGATTGGCTTGATTATTTGCAGGTGCTGACACATGCAGGTCAGCTCTGGGAGGACACACCCCCACAACCTGCAAAACCACCAGAGGGCAGGAGACCTGAGGTCAGGCTATGACAGTCTATATACGAGGCTTTCCAGATAAAAGACTAATCATTGATGACGATCCAGATAATAATTATAGTAGTAAAATAAAAGTGCTGTACTTATGTACCTACGTTTTTTTGGTGAGAGATTGTTTTCATGTAGCATCATTTTTTGCATATCTTCTTACAGTGAACATTGGTTTTTATTTTGAACTTGAACATGATCTTTCCCTAGATCAGAAAATGCTAACATAGGTCATTTAGGAAGGTAACAATGATGTGATTTAGGTTGGAGGACTTCTTGCTAAACTGTTTACAGTTGTCACTATACCAAAATAAAGATTCTTTGAACAGTGATTTGATACCTGCCTTTATCTCTGGATCCCCCCAAAAAACATCAGGGAAAATAATGGAAAAATAGATGACAGAACATTAAAAGTTTTTTTTTATCATTTATAAATTAAAATGACTCAAAAATGTTTGACAAAGCAAAAGTGGAGGGTGTGAAAAGATGCCATTAATCAACAGGAGTGGATATAGTGTGTTGATACATTTTAATATCCAATCAGGACTGGAGAAACTCTTCATTTAAATCAGCTACCTCTTCACATCTCTCTACCTTTACATGTCACACTGCTTAGGTAAAATCCTTGCAGAAATAAATGCCAGAAGCACTGTATATTCGTCTTAGTCTTTCATTGGGAAAGATAAGAATGAAAAAAGTGAAGCAATAATGCTGGTTTTCCGTCTTGGTGCTGACAAACAGAGCATGTCTTGCAGCTAGAAAGACAGTGCTTGTTAAATCACAATGTTGTGTTTTCCATTTTCTATATGTCTTTAATAAACTTGTAAATATGACAGCTTGAAGGTGCTAGACTTGGATTTTCTCCCTTTCCACAAGTAGGGGATTTGAGGGGATGGAAGGAGAGAGGATGCCATCCCCCTCATTAGCAAAATCACCCAAAATGCATCCCTCTTTTAAGCTGAGGTGGTGAGCGAAACAAACAGTATCATATTCCTATAAGCACTATAGAATGATCAGATTTGAATAGCAAAATATTGTAGCACGTCATCTGACCAGCTGATATCCCGCATGCTCCGTGCGACATGAATAAATTAAACTGACTCAAACAGTGTGTGAAAAGCAAATGTCAGGGGAGCGTCTCCAGAAGGTATTGGGATGAAGAGATAACCACTGCCACTGACATGCGTCTTATCAACCTGACATCTCCATAGAGAGGTGCTTTTTGCTTCTATGTGGTTTGTCTCTTGAGCTTTGGCATTTTCAGCCTCGCCTGAATTCACCTCTTTTTTAATAATGTGTTTTCTTTAAAGATATTAAACCAACTGCAGTGCTGCTCATCCTCATCCCTGTTAGTACCCTTGAGGAAGCATTTCATAACATGTAATTGAATTACTGTTCTGAAGAGAAGAAAAACATTTTCTTCTTTTATTCATTAAGCACATGTTCATTTCTATCGTAGCCTGCTGTATCTCCCATTTCTCCTTTTTCCCCCTCGTCACTCCTCGCTGTGCACATGCTGCAATTTTGTGTCACATTTTCTTTTAGAGGCAAACCTGTGACCAACCTCCCACACCGTGCACAGTGGTGTGGATACAAAACACTTTGTAGTTCCTACAGGCTGACCTGCTGAGGGAAGCAAAAGCAAACTTAACAAAATCATATTATTTTGAGTGAAATGTTTAATTTCAAGCACCGGCCACCTTTTCTTGTTCATTTAATGTTTTTATTCAAAACTGAATTTCTGTTCATTCTCAGGAATAGCTTATATTTATCATATCTCTCGCACTGCCTGGCCCCTGAGAATACTTCAGTAAAATGCAGCTTTTAACATTCATGTATGCAGATTGGGATTTGACTCTATCGCTGATACTGCGGCCCAAAATCAGTCAAAGCTGTCCTTCAACGTAAGCAATGTATTCATAAAAAACATGGAATCACACACACAGATACTTCAAAGATAATCCCCTATGTGCTGCTTTACATGCAGGCCACATATGAAAACAAAGATTAGAAGCACACAATCGCACATGCACAAAATCCATCAAGAGTGCTTCTCCCTTCTTTCCCTTCAAGACATGGTAAATAACCACCTTGCCCGGAAATTTATGCATGAAGAGGATGCAGAGAGGAGAAAGATGCATCTAGTCTCTCTCTCTACCTCACACACACACACACACACACACACACACACACACACACACACACACACACACACACACACACACACACACACACACACACACACACACACACACTCAGAGCAATGTGCTGCCTTCAACCGCATGTGGCTGTGGAAACCATCACCAGTTGAATTACAATGTGTTGATTGAGCAGTGGAGACATAGCACTGAAATTAAATTTAAAATTTAAACAACAGATGGATTGGCCCCCATTTTCAGATCAGTTAACAGCACAGATGGCAACGGTGTGTGTGGATATGGGGAAAAATCGAGTAGGAGATCGAGAAGGAGATGCACTTATGACTTCTGGTGACTAGTAGTTCTCTTGAATACCTATGTTGAATACACTTCCTGTAAGTCGCTTTGGATAAAAGCGTCTGCTAAACTAAACTAAACTAAACTAAAATGACTGTAATGTAATGTAATGTAATGTAATGAGACACCCGGAAAATCCAATGAAATCAGATATAATACCCAAATACTAATACTATCTTTGCCAGCTCACGTTGGTCTAGAACAATAAATGTAAACAGCTAACCGTGCACCTGTATAATTCATGATAGCCAAAAGGGATCTGGTTATTTTTAATTTGGAGTAGTCAGAGTAATGCAGCTAACAGCTAAGCAGGTAGCCATGTTTGCAACAAATCTAAGCGGTTAACACAGCCATGATTTGGCATATTTAGGCAAAAATATATACAAAATGGATTATTTTACAGACGTGGTTTGAGCAATTACTATGGACCTTTCAATACCATTCATGTTCAGCTGAAAATCAGCTGGTTTCGGTCGGCAGTCGATTGATTGGTTCATCCTTTGCCCTACCGGTCAGCAGGGTAGTCACAATACACCCTGTTGGGCAAATCCATTCTGGTGTAGATCTAAAAAGTTTTAAAAAAAATTGGAGCACATTTCAAGCCTGCAGGACACTACAAGAGAAGTCATTTAAAGCTACTACGAGGAACTTTCATATTGTGTAAGAGTCCAGGACTAGTTGTCACGTGCCTCCCTTCCCTCCAACGGGTTAAGCAATGCGTCCTGGGCCTCCAGCAGTGTCAGTGTTCGCGCCGAGCAGGGACCGACGGTGCTGTAAGGTGAAGCTCTGCTCCTGGACTGAGAAGAAGCCGCTGCTAACATGCGCAGAGTTCTCCACCTCCTGCCGGAGCTCTGACAGCAGGTGGGAGGCGGAAGCGAATCGTGATCTGGGTTTTTTTGTTAAAAAATTTTTTTTTATCGAAAATTGATTTTTAGAAGTTGTGAAATGATTCAGAATCTTAGAGTATAAGAATCTCGATTCCAAACCCCTTTTGATTTCCTATGTAGGTCATATAGACGCATCAGTATTACATTAAGACAGTCAGAACTGTACAATACAGTACAATAACAATAAAAAAAAAGACAGATAATAAAGACACCAACTGGTCTTTACTGGGACACAGTTTGCTCTCAATTATACAACATCCATACTTTTTGATTGAATTCCTAAAATTGTTATACTATCCTCAGCTGAACAGAAAAAAAAAATGTGTGACCTATTGTTATCTATATGTTGTTCAAAATCTCAAAACTTCCATGCTTTCCCTGAAAAGAACTGAAGAAAATACCTTTTCATAGATTGCTTCTGTTAGAGTGGTATTGAACGTAACCGGGCCCTGGTGTGTAGACTCGGCTGGTGGTTGATGGGTTTTACAACAAGAGTAATTAAAGTGACTGACAGCCGGACTGGGGCAGAGGACAAACCAAGCCAGGCTGTTGGGATAATTATTGAATTCTGTTAGAAGCCTACTTTGCCGTCTGCCGCGGGAGTTAATAGGAGTATAGCAGCAGAGGTGACAAGGAGTACCGTCAGCAACTCTGCTCTCTCTGTGCTGAACTTCATCTAGATAAATGGCATATAGTGCAGCTCATTTTTAACTCATCCTCCATTACTAAATGTTGTCTTCGTCACAGACAACGACAGTAATTATGTGTGCTCTGTGATAAAAGACATGACAGCAGAGCCCGTTCATCTGTAGAAATGGAAACAGAGGTGACAGTGGAGCTGACTCCATGATTCCATGGGCATTTCATCACAACTATTGTTTCTTTAAATTTTTGCTGTAACTAATCGATTTATGCTGCAACACAGACCACTGTGATTACAATTTGCCATTATCACAGTTCAACTTCTCTCTCGTCTCTCAGTTTTAGAGCAGACATCTTAGCTGTCTGAATGCTTTAAACTGTGACTCTCCCAATGTGAGTTTTTGAGGACTGAAACGTCTGGAGTTGAGCTGCCACATGTCAGTCAATATCAAGTATGCTTTTATTGCACAGATAGTACGCACAAGACCACCTGACAGCATTGTAGATCTAAAAAAGACCTACATAGGTTTGCTGTATGGTGGCCCCTGTGGCCAGTAGTGACTATTACATGATAATGGTTCATGCCAAAACCCAGTGCAAGTGTGGCACAAGCAGAGAGAGATAAGTTCAGCAAAGTAATAGACGGCTAACAAAAAGAAATTGAAAAAAAAGCAGCTTACATTAGCCACCATATGCCTACTGGTCGTTAGGACGTAATGCTTATTTCCCAGATTGATACTATGATAATAGTTGGGTGCAGACTCATACGTATTGAGATTCCAGTTCAATTTATTGCAATTTTGTGTGTACTCTTTCAACACTAAACCATGGGAGAAAATGGAATCATAAACTTCTAGGGACTTTTACTTTGGAAAATCTCTTAATTCATTCAATTCAGATTTTCAGCATGTATGTCGTCAGATATGTTCTAAAGAATTAAATCTTATTTTATATATGTATTTTGTATATACCCTCTGTTAACACCTTATTTTGAAAACCGGACAAAGTCACACCTTCCGCTAATTTAGCTAAATCCGTTGCTGGCTCTCCTTTTAAGTTCTGTTCTCTTTAAAACATCCATGGTCGGCTTTTTCTGTGCCATTTGAATGCCTTTAACATAAGTGTCAGTATGATGGTGCACTACCGCTGTTCCGTTGGCTGATTGGACCAAGTTAATGGGAGTGATGGCTGTTTTAACGGCTTTCGAGCACTATGGGCCCTCAGGTTGGTCC
The DNA here is from genome assembly GCF_027596085.1 of Anoplopoma fimbria. Lineage (NCBI taxonomy): Eukaryota > Metazoa > Chordata > Actinopteri > Perciformes > Anoplopomatidae > Anoplopoma > Anoplopoma fimbria. Next base: position 16,377,200 of record NC_072466.1, read on the forward strand.
TGATACTGTAATACACTACCTGTTCATGACAGAGTTTACAAACAGCGCAAGCCAGGTCAAAGTCTTTTCATGACAATGAGTGAATCCCAGTTTTTACATACTTTACTGTATGCAAAGTGTTTACAATACTTTGGATTTAAAACGTGAGGGTGTAGATCGTATCCCTGCGGATCTCTCCGTCTTTTTCTCTGGGTTATTTTACATGTCACGGTCAACTTTACTGTGAGCTGAAAGATGGCGACAACAACAGATTAAAGATGGTTTTACAATAATAACATTAAAAAAAACTGATTTACAAGTAAATAAATGATCTCTGACACTTTTGTCATTGTAGCATATTACTCCGAGACCTGCAGAGAAATGAAGGATGCCCTGTTGATAGAACTTCAGTTAAGATCGATTGTCTTCCTGTAAAAGACCTGCAAATTTCCGCTGCAAATTAAAGCAGCTCTGCATCAAATCAAATATTAAGTAACCTGAGAACCAACATAACCCAAAACAAACATCCTCTCTCACACACTAATGCACTCCCACTGAACAACAACCACATCAAAAGGCCTCCATGACCCTGTGAGACGTCCACTTCTGGGAAACTGCTACTGAACTGACATCATAAACTACACACATTCACCATCATCAGCTCCACACGCAGAGACACAACAAGATGTCTTTGTTCCATCGGATTCATGTCAGCAGCAGTTTTCTCTGTTGGCCCTTACAACTGTACTGACATGGTGAATTCGGCCTCATAATTAGATCCATGTAAATTACCCCTGAGCTGATATTGACTTGCTAAAATGAGCTAGATCTGCCGGGTTTTTTTAGGGTTTTTTTACACACAAACACATGCATGGATACACACACACACACACACACACACACACACACACACACACACACACACACACACACACACACACACACACACACACACACTCCTAACCAAACGTAATTTACCAGATGCTTTCTAATGGGGCTTCATATTTCAATATAAATGTTAATAATCTATGATTACTCTCCGAGCTGCAACTCGGGGAGCTGGTTTTCTTTCATGTATTTATGAAAGTTCTCTCTCTCTCTATCTCTCTCTCTTAGACACACACTTTCCATCTCTTGCTTTTGGGAAAATGTTTTTTGAATACAGCCATCAAGTGAAAGATTTTCTTCTTTTTGTTTTCACCAGCATGAAGGAGATCACTGCAGCAGTTATGTGCTGCATTTACCCCAATTCTTCCTGTATTAATCATCTGTTTAGTGCTTTATTTTGCATGATCTCCTTCGAGTTTTGAATCCTGGCATACTGAGAATACATACATAAATAATGTGGTAAGTAAAATGATCAAAAGTCAAAGTATAAACCCGAGAAGCAGAGCTGTCAACACTATACAAGAAAACTTTCTTGAGTTTAACAGGCTTGAGAATTTAGCACAAATCAGCTTTGGGGTTGTTATGAAAGGAAATATTCATTACACATTATTCATTACACATTATTCATTACGTTAGTCATATCTATATGATATATATATATATATATATATATATATATATATATATAGAGAGAGAGAGAGAGAGAGAGAGAGAGAGAGAGAGAGAGAGAGAGAGACATACACAAAGAGTAGTTACACAAAGTGAGTTAATGACAGAAAAGAGATTGAATTTAGTAACAGAAAGAAACTGACAAGGTTTTTTATGTTGTGGATAGTCAGAATGTATTTTTCTAAATAGTGCTAGGGCATTAAATGTTTTGTTCAGGGCCTGGTCTACTGTATACCTGTGCAACTCAAGTTGGTCTGATCAGTTAACTGTTGCCAGAAATCAATACTTTGAGAGGATCTACCATGTTGTGTCTGTAGCATTGCAAATCAACATTATTATCCCAAAGGTTGTTAGTCTTGTTTACTTATTCTTTGGTCAGAATCTTCCCATTTCAGGGGGTCAGGAAACATTACTTATGTTAGAATTTCTTGCTGCTTTAGTACAAGAACAATGAATTTGTAGTATTCAGACTCCAAACTGAGAATGCAGAGGACTATACCAATTTTTACAAGGATTGTCTTTTTTTTCCACAATCAAAAAAATATCTGAATAATTCAACAAGAACTTCAAAATAAATGGAAATACTTTGCTTCAAACAGACGTCCAGAATTACACACATTACCCCTTTCAGATCTGATGCACCCATTGACAGGATGTCAACAAATGTGGTTGTGCTGTTAGTAGGAAATGGGAGCAAATTAGTGCTGTCCAGTTTCAAAGCCTGACATTTTATCGACCTCCTTTTTCTGTGGAATTTGTAGCTCGCTAACAACATCTAACTTCCTACTGTGGTCACAATGGACAAGAGTTAAAGGTCCCTAGAACGCAGGAGATCTTTGTAACTTGAACATAAAAATATTGTGACTGGGCACTGTTCTTCTTTGGAGGATACTCATGGACACATGGTATGTATGGTATGGATGGATGGATATTTTATTTTAGGAAACATGCTCAAATTACTCAAATTAAGAAATTAAAAAATATATTTTGATAATAATCCCCAAACTCAGATCATGTACGTAAGTACCAGTATGGAGATCCAGCCTTATACCAACCATAGCTTATATTATTATTATTATTATTATATTCCTTTATTGATCCCCATGGGGAAATTCAAGTGTTGCAGCAGCTCAACTACACAGACAGACAATAACAATAAATACACATACACAACTACACAGACAATAAATACACATACTATACAACTACACAGACAAGACAATAAATACACATAAACAACTACACAGACAATAAATACATACACTATACAACTACACAGACACAGACAATAAATACACATACTATACAACTACACAGACACAGACAATAAATACACATACTATACAACTACACAGACACAGACAATAAATACACATACTATACAACAAAATAAAGATAGAATATTCATAGATAGATATTCATGCATCATCAGTCCTATTCATAACTCATACGTTTGGTTAAAAAAAATCTAAACTATCCCTTTAAACCCTAAAGACACATGCTGTGAATATGGAAGCTATCTCCATCCCATTTATTTTCCATTTGTCAGTGTCTGAGTGAGGTTATAATAGCTTGGTAAAGAGCCACATTAGCAGGATATGGCGCGACAAAGCTATGGATTAATACTCTCTGATCCCTGGCTGTCAAGCCCATTAAAATGTATGCAATTTTGTATTATCTCTGGTGCCATGCTTGCTTGTCGACTCTACTCCACATGGAGGGGACTAAGTTAAAATGAATCTGAATGTATCAGTGCCTCATTTGCTGTGTTTAATGACTCACCAGTTTTTCTTTCCCTCTCTTTCCTCCTACTCTTACCCTCTACTCAGTAAAAATAAAGATAAGGCATGCCCATCATTCCTGCGTGTCTGTCAATCATAATTCACGGCTGAAATTACATTCCCCCGCATTGCTCTGGCTCTGTGGAGGGTAGAGCAGCATACCTTCATGTCTACCTGTAGATATTCTGCCATTTCCAGCACCATATTTTCTTTACCAAGAAGGAGCCAGTCCGACCTTAACCTGTATTTTCTCTTTATAAAAACTTATCCCAAAAAACTTTGAGCCAGAATGAGCAATATCAAATTCCCGTATTGAAGTGCCAGTCTGCACACTGCTTGTGGAATTTCATGTCACCAAAATATTAATAATGCACTCAGACTTCTGAAGTTCTCCAGCTTGACATATGAAATTGGTGTTTATATATTGTTTGCTGATATAGGCTTTTTATTATCTCTGCCAGGCGTAAGCCTGCAGAGAGGTTATGTGTTTGGTTGTGTGTGTGCGTGTGAGCAAGCATGACTGAGTGAGTGTGCACCTCTGTTTGTGTCAATGGCTAATCTAGCTTTCTGCTGCAGCAAACTGCACAATATGAAGGTGCCCAGTTATGGCTGCATGGTCAAGGACCTGTCATGGTTGCGGTGACTCACACTTTCTCATAACACCTTTTATTACCTGTTTTTGACTGCCAGTGATTGCCTGCTTACTCCCCACTCATCGCTTTGAACCAGCCCTCACTTGTTAGGGGCCGCCTGTGATAACATAGCTGACGGCAACGCAGAACCTAAGCTGCTACTCTGTGTTTAGGGACAAAGAGGGGCCGGACACAGTTTTGCACACCGTTATTGTTTTTGACAATATATTTGGCTAACAGCTAACTGAACTACAAGTGCACGGATGGTTGTAGCTTGCTCCAATTTTACAGCACTGGTTGTATTCATGCAATCACACCATACAGAATTGGTTGTGGCACACACACCTGGCAGAGATCTGCACTCTAAGTGCACCTTTGTAGTTTAAAATAGGATTTAATCCATTCCGTGTAAATTAGCTCTGATACTATTGGTATGATGCCATATACATTGGTCACGTATTTGAAGGCTTTAAAATAGTTAACATGCCTCTAACTGCATGCATTCATCATTTTGCTTGATTTTGGGTGAGAGTATTGGAGTATAGGCTAAAGGTCCTCATGTAAACATTGTAATCAACCAATCATTTATTGTATTTCCTTTTTAGTGGCATGTTTGGCGTAAAGTCTGTATTAGTGCAGATCAGGCTTCCAGTTTCTGTCAGAAGTAATGGAAAACCATCCAAACATAGAGACCTCCAGTCTCTGCAAGTGATTACTGTGGTCTTAATGCACCAGCTATATATATATATATATATATATATATATATATATATATATATATATATATATATATATATGCAGTTCAAATGAATAGAGACACGCCAAAAAGCTATTTTCTTGGCCAATTTAGATTTGTATATACATTCTGCAAAGACGGTGTATGTGTTATATTTAGTCCCCTTTTCCTGTGTCAGGCAATGTCCTTTTGCCTGTCTCACACTTACTGGCTGCGCACAGAGAAAGTGGAGCAGTGAAGAGGGATAGACCATGAACTGGAAAAGCAGCTGAACACTGTGGCTGTGACAATTAGGTAACCGTTGGTGCTGCTGTGCACGACGTGAATCAACTCTGAGGAATCTAAGCAATGTTATCCAATATATACGCAATGCAAATGAATGACTGTTGTGGTGGTGGATCGACTTATTTCAACACAACAAACTGTTGTATAATGACATAACGACAGACCATATCAGAGAATTCCGCCATTTCTGTCCAAAATAGCAGCCTTCAAGAACTTGTTCTTGTCTGATAGCAGTTTGAACTGTAGTCAGTGCAGCAGCTGCTCATTATCTTGGGCTCGGAAAATTCCCATTTTTCATGTCACATTGGTGTGAAGGATATGGAACAGAGGCAGAGTGGACAGCACAATGATCACAGTGCTGAAAATAATACAGCTGAATGAGCAGCGAAGATGGAATCTACTGATTAAGAGCTGGCACTTGTCTCACAGTGACACTTTTTCTATTCTCATACATTTGATGGCTTCAACATGGCCTCAGTCTACTGATGACACTGCATACACACCTCATGATGGAATACTTTCATACAGAAAAAGTGAATTAATTACTGCCAATTTCAGACATTGAATTAATTACATGGAAGAAAGAAGTTTATTTCTCTTTTAAATAGTATTGAAAAAAACACAACCCCTTGTTCCCAGATTGGTTTCATTCAAGCTAAAATGTTGAGCAAAAAAATAAAAAGAACACGCTTCTGTTGTTGCACTTATTGTTTACATGTTCTGCTCGACCTGCTGGCCTCACACACACGGACACAAACACGCACACACACAAACAGACAAACACACGGAAAAACACACTGGCACGGAGCGCCAGAGAAAGAGAGGTTATAGTCCTGGGTCCTGCAGAGCCCTGAAAGCTAGTGATCTTCAGCATCTTCAGACATAAAACATATGCCGCTTTCAGAGAATTTCCTCTTCCTCGCACAGCAAACAGTGCAGACAGATGGTTCAAGAGGCTGGCCACCTTAACCACAAGCATCTGCATGTGTCTGCACTAGTGATTTATACATATGATTCAATTCATTCAGGCTTCATGCTGTGTGTGTTGTGAGGTTTGTAACACTGACAATAGTGAAGTAAAGTAAGAATAAATGCCTGATGGTGGTGTAATGTGCCCTGTGGCTTACAAATGCAGGGAACACCTGAATGTGGGGATTAAATTATAACGGAGTTCATTCAACTTCAGTATGGTATAGATATTATTTAACTATCTCTGCCTGGAATAAGCCTAGGGGCCACATGTGTTCGGTCACGTGTGTGTGTGTGTGTGTGTGTGTGTGTGTGTGTGTGTGTGTGTGTGTGTGTGTGTGTGTGTGTGTGTGTGTGTGTGTGTGTGTGTGTGTGTGTGTGTGTGGGGTTGTTTGTCTGTTTGTCCCCAGCTTATCTCACAGACAATTGGACTCATCAGCCTGACATGTTTTGTGCAAATTCATGACTGTATGTTCAAGGACCATTCATGGTTGTGGTGATCACAATTTTTTTTTAAACTATTTAATTGACTGTTTTATACAGTCATGCCTTTTTATACTTGAATGAGATTCATCTCTTATTCGTTTGCCAGGTGTGTCTTACTCTCCCCTCCCAGAGATCTGCACTATATTGAGGGCACTTTTCTAGTTGTGTGTTGTTTTGCCAGGAATCTTTCACTTTATCGATGATTAGTAAGGTCAACCGAGACTAGGCTTTGTTCACTTTTTTAAACAAGCTAGTCCAGATCCTGGTGTACAAGTTCATGGCAAAACTGCAGTAGGATGCAACCAACATATTTTTGCAGTGAGGGTGCACCTTGCAACATTTTTAATTTTAATTTTAATAACATTATGGGGATTAAAAGTGTCTTCATCCACATTGTTCTGAGAGTGACCTGGGATTTTTAATAATAATAAGTCTGTTTTGATGATTTGACTGGGGAACCATTCATTTGACTGTGGTGATCTATCATGATTAATTGACTTTATGTTACAACATTTCTATCTTAAATGTTGCTAAGAGAAACGCCGGTAACAAAGCCTGAAACATAACTTGTTTCATTTTTAAGTTAGTTTTGTTATCAGGGACAACATGAGTGATTAAACTGAAGATATAAGTGAGGTTTTACGACTAGCACTTACATTATAGAACACACAATTCCAATAAGTCTGATTTGAAACACAGAGAACTGATTATTTTTTATCATATCTATGGGAAATGTTATGCTTGTGCCATAGAGTTTCCTCTATACTGTGCTTTGCTCTCAGTCAAAGTATCGCCCACCTCAGAGAAACAAAGTGGAGAACCTCAAAATGTATCAGCATTGTGATCTGTGTCAAAGTAAAATTGAGACCTGGAGCATACTGTAACGCTCGCTCTGGTGATCCAAACAAATCAAGTTAAAAATAACCAACACAGAGTGGTCAAGTAAGAAAAGCTTCTCATTAAGCACATCCTGCACACATAGGCACATCATTAATAGATGATAATCATAATTAGAACGCAAGATGGTATAGAATACATAATGTACAAAGGCTTTGGGGCTTGACAATTCTCTTTTCAGACTATAATTAATATCAGTCCCTTAATAAGCTCATATTGTAATTATAATGAATTATAATAAGTGTCATGTGATTATATTTTACTCACAAAAGCAGAGCACATTAGAATATCTTCAGGCTATATTTTAAGCCTGTATTCTTTACCACATTTATACACAAGTTGCCTGAGTAAACTTGGAGGGATTACTGCCATCAGTGAAGGGTGTAATATAAACTGTTGTAATAATCAGCTGTCCAAAGCCTATTTAGAGATAATAAGAGGATGCAATAGAGGATGTAATGGGCTTATCTCTAACATCACATCTTTGTCCTTGATGTCAACAGAACAGCAGAGCTCATTAAGCATAAGAAAATCCCTCTTTTTATTATTTCTCTAGTGGCGGCAAAATTACAATCTGCACCAATAACACAGTGATAATAATGCATCGACACACAAGTTTTATCATGTGGTTATAAAGTAGGTCCCCACTTAATGATACCCAAGCATTATGTGCAAATGGGTCCATCATTTCTCAGGACAATTTCAGTGGCTCTTATCCAAATAAAAGCAGCCTCCTTGAGCTCCCGACGAACAGTGAACTTCTTGCAACAAAGTAACATCAAAAGTTACTTGGCACATATAGCACACCAAGGATGTACTTTTTTCTTTTTAGGATGTAAAAAAACACTGTCACACTGAATTTAAAGTTCAAGCCATACAAAACTTAAATTGTCCGTGGCCCCAAATGGAAAAACAGTATAAAAGGGTAGCTGTCGAATATAGATAATTTTAGAAACTGATATGGAGTTTTTTTTCCAACACATGTCAGGGTTTCCACCTCTAAGTCCTTTTGAATGGTGAATCACTGACATGGAGCCGGCTTTAAGAAAGGCTTAAAAATGCTCCAAAAACAGCCCAAAATCTAAAACTGGTATGATCAAAAGGGCTTATTTGATTTAAATCTGATATTATGGACATCAAATAAACCCACATATCTTATCAACTTTATATAACTTGCCCTGTTTATTTTCCAGGCACCAGCAAACAACTAGAAGTAAAGTTTGGGAGGATTTGACAGTTTTGCAGATTGTTGCAGATTGACTTTGATTTGATAAGCAAAGCAAAAAAAAAGTTATTTTATAAACCAACATTTCATCAGTGGAAGAAGAAATTGCATGTGTTTGAACTCCTAATTTTCTCTATTGCTTTTCATATTGTGTTTGTTTACTAGAGCGTTCATGTCGGGTTTTTTTTATGTTGACGTGACAAGACAGTTTTTGCCAGCCAGTGCATTGCAAGCCCAGTGGATCGTAAAGTTTTGTATAATGTGCAATTGAGAGAGAAAGAGAGAGCAGGTGTGTGTGTAAGTATGAAGTTAGCAGTAACGTTATAGCTGAGAACGTAGCAATGAATGTATGTAGTTCGGGCTATTTGTCAGTGAATCAATGATACAACTCCTAAAAAAAAAAAAAACCTGTCTTGCTTGCCACCTGCTGATTGAAGTGAAGGGTTTTAGTAGCCCTAAAGTAAGCGACAAATTCTGCCCAGGCTCACTTAAGGTGGCCTGGACAGAAAGCAGCTCTCCTCCTCCTCTCTATAGGGAGACATCCAGGGTTTATCAGGTCTTTCTAGCGGCTCCCCCCACCAAAGGATCAAACTGACCATGTTGACTCCAAAAAAACATCCATCTTTGTCATTGTGCGTGTGTAAACTGCTTTATGATCAGACATGTGTGTTATGGACAGTCAATGACTCGCACAGAAGTCCAACTCCAAATAAATCCCACTCGACTCAAATAAGCACTCAAGCCATGTCTGGGTGGTGCCCTTTTCAAGACACCACAAAGAGACAAGAAAGCCAGATATTTTCAAATGGTAGTTGGCGCCCAGGCACAAACTAAGTCAAACCTTCTGATCACTGTCTTCCTTTTCTCCCAGCAAGTGATGCTTTGACATGTCTCTGTAATCTGGAAATTAAAAGCGGGAGTTTCTTGGAGCGTAATGTCTTTCATGGATCACCCTGAAGGCCATCAGCTCCAAGTGTTGCTAGAGCGTTGATACTTGAAGACTGCTTGCCTCTCTCCTCCTTTCAGTGAAGTTGTGCTAGTATACCTCCACTCCAATCACTAGTCTCGGCAACACCCACCATCCGTCCATTAATATCCCACAATTTAAGAAGTACTCTGTAATCACCAAGGCCCAAACATTTTCTTTTTTTTTCCTTTTTAGTGATCAATATCCTTTCCAAGCTACATGTCTACAAAAATCACACAGTATATAGTAAAAATCTAACTTGATTTCCCCATATTATTCTACTTTCAGTCATGCTTTTTCCCACAGACTAAAGGTCTTTGAAGCAGAAATCATCCATGCCTTCAAAGTCCTTCCAATTCATTCTGATTGCTTGTGCTGTTTTTTAAGTTTGCTGGAAAAAGGGCCTGCAACTTAGTCATCAGATTCAAAAATCCTTTTAAGTTGTACAACTAAAGTTTTACAAGTTGTGCTGGACACTGATCAAAATCCACAAACCCCATATCAAGCAACCCAGTCCATCACGGACAAGACTTTGTTGATTACCTCAAAGCTGATAACCCGTTTATTTATTTCTAAAATGATCCTTTGATTCATCACTGTTGTCCTCCTGTGGGGACATTGACGATAAAAAAAGCAATACTCATCTACCAGCAGAAATCAGTATCCTAATAAAACTTCGAAGACATTTCATGGCAACCCTTTCCTGAACCGTCTCACCCAGCTTTAATTTTTCCTGTTAAGTTGGTCACTGAGTCATTTTTTCCATTTCCCGATCTATAAATCTTAATCCATAGGATGACTCTGGTCCCTCCATTTTCAGCTACAACATTCAAGCCCTCCCATAGATGACTTCATCATTGTTTCACAACTCCCCATCATTTATAGCCTCGCCCCGGCACAATCTCTTCATATTGGACAGATGTGAATTCCTTTCACAATCTAGTTAACCTCACTTTTACCTCGTCGTCACTCTGACTTGATTTGTGTCTCAGAACTCACTTAGAAATTTCTACCCGAGTGAAATCACCACACATTCCTGGTTGTCATTACTCATAGAGCACTGCCTGTTCTTCTCTGTTCTCAGTCAAAATTTGTCATTCTTTTTAGGGTCTGCAATATCCATATTTTTTTTGGAGTGAATCAGAGCATGAGACTGTTTATGGGAAGTTTAATATTGTTTTTAATATGAACATCGTTGGCTTTTTGGATAGCATATTGAATATGTCACCATTAATGATCAATACATTTGTACAGAGTGACCTTTATTTTTATATGATGTTTTCATATCATGAGTATAAAGCTGTTTTTTTGGTTTCCTAAGATGAATCTCCTGAATGCCAGAGAGCTGTAGCAACAAATGTCTACCATCTCCACCATATCTGTCTGTCTTGTTTGTGTGTGAGTCCTCCATCCTGAGGGACGCCTCTACTGTTCGGCATGCCTGTCTGCCTGCCTACCTAACAGCGTCTCTCTTGTCAATGCGTCATGCCCAATCAGAAAAAAATCTCAGCTTTCTCAGAGGCAGTGAACTCTATCTCTGCCTCTCGTTCGCTTCGTCTCCCCTTCAACTTTCCATCCCACCAACAAATCTCTTTTTAAAAAAGAACTATCTCTGCGCCTTGAAACCTTGAAACGACTTCAGAGATGCACCAGCAGAAGTGCGCAGAGAGACTGACGAGGAGGTCCGCGCTTCTTCTCGTTTGGTGTCAAAGCTGACAGCCCGTCAAGAGAAAACTGCAGCGGATTAGACAGAACAAGGAAGCACCAGCACACACGGACACACACAAACACACAATTAAAGGCGTTTTCTGACAAGACAGCAACTAATAGACCTTGCGCACGCACACACACACACACACACACACACACACACACACACACACACACACACACACACACACACACACACACACACACACACACACAGACAGTTAAAGTGTTTTTTTCTGAAGATCCAGTGTGTAACACGGTTCCCACAGATACACACACATCAATATTCTAGTCTTGTGCTGCACTGGGAAGGTAAAGAATGAGTTTGACTGACCTCTTTCATTGACCTATAAGATAACCTTTCTGTGTGTGTGTGTGTGTGTGTGTGTGTGTGTGTGTGTGTGTGTGTGTGTGTGTGTGTGTGTGTGTGTGTGTGTGTGTGTGTGTGTGTGTGTGTGTGTGTGTGTTTGTGTGTGTTTGTGTCTGTGTGTGTATGCATGTGTTAAATGGTGAAGGTCATGATTAGCAAGGACTTCTAAATTCACGGAGCTAGGCTGATGTCTTACTGACAGGGAAATACTCCAATTAATAATTAAATTAAATAAGAACATATCCGTAATAGTTGATGTTAAAAGGTGTAATAATATATTGTAAAGTAATTTAGCCTGACTTCAGACCTGTAATGATCACTTCTGACTTATTTTAGAATGCAGCAGCCAGATTTCAGGTGGATTAAGTGTTGTTCAATGTTCAGTTTGAGGAGGATGCAACACCTAATTAATTATCTGAACAATCAATGATCTGGCTGTCGATTGATCCGTTCGATTTCTGGAAAGTCTATAATTTTAGTCTGGTGCTTTCAAAGGATCCATTATAAACTTTACTTAGTATTTCACACGCAGTGGCTTAAACTGTCAGAGACTGTGCCTTGGATTAAATTTGCTATCTAAGAGATGGATAATTTTGTCCCCATCATCCAGCCATATGTACTGGAGGTCCATATTCTAACTTTTTCTCTTTTGCTTTCCATTCAAGAATAAATGAAATCCTAGTTTCTGCCCAGTTTAATTTCACTTTATATTACACGATATATTATAGATATAAAAACATGTTATATAGTATTTCCGGGCCATTATTAAGAAGGGATTGACCTTGTAATCAATTAATAATATTTAATGTTCAGCTGAAATTCATCCCTGGAAAAGTGTTTTGTTAAATGTAGCATATGGCTTCCATTTTAATCAATACAGCCTCTAAATTCTCTGTACTCTTGGAAACAAAATGAGAGGGTGCTATTTTGTTAGGAAATTAGTCTGCAGTATTCAGGGAATATGGTACAGTATCTTTTGCAAAACTAAGCTATAAAATGATTAAAGATGTTTTATTATTTATGTGGGTATACTTAAGATAAACTACTGCCATAAACTGTTAACATAAGGCATTTTCTGGATGATAAATGTACACATATATGCCACTGAATTTGTAAAGCAGCCAGTGTACAGTAGAAACTATGCGGTGCATAAGCAATGAATAAATGTTCAAGGGACAAAAGGAAGATAAAAGAAACAAAAACCTGCACTATGGCGTAATGCACAGTGCATGGTGTTATATAGTACATGTATCATTGTTGTTATGAGTTGTTTTTTGATAGGAGGGCATCTTAAATTGAAGCTGGGTTTCTGTTTTAAAGCAGTAAAAAAAAAAGCAATTTCTGTTTTAAAGCAGTAAAAAAAAAAAGAGGCAAAGGAACTTGGTAAAGTAAGAAAAAGTGAATTGGAAGTCATTTGTTGAAATGTGTCACTGCTCTCTCTTCCTCGCTCTGTCATTCCCCCACACACACACACACACAGCTCCATCCCTTCACAGCTTATCACAAAGTGCTCCAGGTGAGCTGGTGATTTAGACCAGTCATTTCCGAGCCTTTCTGTCTGGCTGTAATGACTCTATCCTGGGCCTGCTGGCAGAGAGAGATACTGAGAACTGAAGTGAAGTGCTGAATAGCACTACAGGGCACGGACCCACTGCAGTGACTGATGATCAATTAGACCCGGGGTTCTCCAACTTTTTTCCCCTTTTTTTTTCTAGCCAAAGGGCACCAAATGGATCACTGTATCTGACAAGATTTTAGACTAAAGACCCCTTCTTGGAAAGTACTTCTTTCAAGCACAAATTAGAACTAAGAGAGAAAAAGGCAATTCATGCCTCAGCCCTCAAGACTGTAATGCACTTCGCCAAATTCCTTGACTTATTGCTGTTTGTAGATATTTTTCTTGCATTGCAGAGGCTCAAATAATCACTGACCACAGGGATTTGGAGGAACAAAATCTTGATGACACATTTGGGAAAAATGCTTTACAATTTCCTTGGTATTTTCTCAATCTATACCGTATATGTCTGACTGGGGGACATCATTTTTGAAAATCTGTCCAGTATTTAGCAGTATTTAGCATTCAGCAACATCTTGGAAAAAGTCTCACTCAAGGAGAAGTCTCATTCTGAGATCTTGTGAGATGATGTGCTGCCGGAAGACAGCGGTGGAAACCCAAGAGTCGGCCAGAGGTTGTTGTGTTGGAGTACAGAGAGCGTAGCTGAGTTTAATCTAAAAAAGGTTGTCACATAAATTCTTTATTTATTTTTGTCCTTTTCCTGTGTGGAGGGGAAAGTATTCCTGTTACTTCACATGTGTCCAATGAGATCACCATTATAAATGACTCCAAGGAGTCTGAAAGTGTCCACTGTTATCCCCTTTTAAACGTCTCATCCCTCTCTATGACAGCAGTCTTTTCAGCCTGGATTGGAGTGTGGTCACTCAGAACAGCTTTAAGACTTTTGCCTTAACACGTGGCTGGACAACAGTTCATATGAACTAGTTTGTTTTAAGCATTCCCTGCCTATAAAAATGTTAATTCAGAAGGTGATACAGTTAAGTCTGCTTGGATTCATGTTTTAAGCTAAAAATCCTACAGTCATGCTTACTTTTTGCAGCATATATGAGAAAGAGCATATTTCAAAGTGCTATGTTAACTTTTATCCATGCAGAGCTGCCCCAATCTCTTCTGTGTTGGCAGTGGTGCCCGTACACAGGCTCTTGTTCCACTTCTAAAATGTCTTTATCGTAAACTCTGACAGATGGCATAAGCACTCTCAGGAATGTGGCTACCTGTTTGCCTCTAAATTTGATATCTTGCGTTCTGCAGCACCTTTGTATTGACTTGAGTGTCAAATAACACTGATGCGTTATCATCGAAGTGCGTCATCCCACCTTCAATGAAAAAAAAAACGTGCCACCTTTTTTTCCCACAGTCTTCTATATATATATTTATATATATATATTGCTAGGTCAATTCTATATTCATAAATACATCATCTAGTTTTCTGCATTCTCTTTTTAAGTCATATAAAAAAAACAAGAGTCCTTACTACTCTCTCCATACCCTAGGTTAATCTGTGATCTATCCTTTTTTTTAATTTTATGCATTTATTTACTTATCTTTATTCCCTAGTCCTTTCTAGTGGTTTTTAAATATAATTGTATGTTATTTTAAATAATTTTTTTACTCTATATTGTTTCTTTATGTCCTCGTTCTGTCAGCTCTTTTGATGGTTTCCTGGTTTTGTGTAACATAACACTCTTGTTCTACACTGTATTTCATTTTGGTCAGTACAATTAGAAGAAAGAAAAGTGAGACCTGACTCTGAATGACGCATCAACTGACCTTGATCTGACCTTAAGACAAGTACCTATCTCCTCAGAAATGAGGTATGTGTATGTTCATGTCTCCGTCAGGTGGATAAGTTATGTGCGATCTGCTATTTATACAAAACCCTCAGGCTCCCTCCTCAAAGTATGCCACTCGTCTTTCTGTCCTTTTTCTTTCCTCTCTGAGATGTCAAACTCCTCCGTTACCTGGGCATCTTCTGCCTCTTGGTACATCAAGCAGAGGTTTTTATACATCTCATTCTCCCCCCTCTTTCTTGCTTTTGGGAGTTTCTCAGAGATTCCCAATCAATCTCATTAGAGAGACGTTCCAACAGATAGCTGGGGAAAATATAACTCCAAAAGGTGGTTGCCGGTAGAGGAATACGATAACAATGTTACTCGTATTCTTTACGGCATCGTTCGTTTCACCTTCTGACAATCCGTCTTATCTCCTGTGGGGCGAACCCTATGCAAGCCTTTTCTGTGTCAGATAATACAAATTGTAAGCAAACGAGGTGTCAGTTTTCTCACTCTGCGAGTAAGAATACAGGCTAGTTCAGGGAACTGTGAAGTGATGCAAACAAACGCAGACCAACCTGAAGTGTTTTGTTAGACTTCATAAGGAATCTCCTCCACTGTCAAAAGTGTCCATGATGAGAATGTAGACTTCTCAAAGTCAATATTGAATTTTCATCCCGCAGGGAAGATGGTAGACACAACATCCTTCTTGAACATAAAGTTCACCTCAGCTTTCAAGACAGAGTTTAGTGATGATTTATTTGCCTTACTTTTGTGAGTTCTGCTGTCACTGTTCTTGGCTTGTAAGAGAAGGGTGGATGTGAGGACAAAATCTCAAGTCAAGGTCCATTATGTGACTTTTCTGGAGCTTTAGATATGCTTGTCTGCTGCTTCCAGGGTCAAGGTTGTTGTTTGAGAATGTGCTTTTAAACACAATATTGCCTTAACGTAGGGCTGGGCGATTAATACAATTTAATATATAACGGTATTTTTACAAAAATAAGATAGTCAAGATGAATTGACAATGAGCTGCACTGTTTTGCAATGATGCTCGCGATTTGTATTGTGTTATAAATCCAGCGCACCCCTTTCCTTTACAGAGGTTCACTTTCCCCCAACTGGGCAAGCAGCCTTCCCAGCCGTCTGACCCTTGCCGGGGCCCTTACATCCACGGTACGAGGCGACCGGTGCTAGGTGGACTTGGTGAGGCTCAGGGTGATGGTGGCTCGTGGTTCTGGGGCCAGGGAGTTAGTGCTCTCTGCGCCCTCTCTCCCTGCTGAAGGGTACGAAGCTGCAGGGTGTCAACCGAGGGGGATTATCCTCAGTCCGTGGTCTGCGGCAATCCACCATAACCACCTTAAAACATGGACCTCGTCTCATTTACCATGCTTCATAGGCGTGACTTCTTTGGGATTTCATCCCCATTGTATCTTGTTTATTAAAATTGTTTTACAAGAACACAACAATTTTACAAGCACACAAAGTACTTAACATAAATCCAGCTTCTTAATTTTGCACCTAACTTTAGATGTAAACAATTTATTTCTAAATGCATGACGGTCCCAAAGTCAATGAGTAATTGTGTTAAAGTGGCCACTGAGCGACTTTGGCTGTATGTTAGTATGATAGTATAATCAAGCAGCTCTAATGTAAGTCTTTAAAATGCTTGACATCTACAGTTCCATGACACTAAGGGATATCCATCTGAAGCTGAAGATCATGTTGTAAGAACAAAAGTTGGAGCTACAACAAGGACCTTGAGGTGAGATTGTTTTGCTGCTTTCTATAGTTCAAGAATTAACCCAATGATGGATCCGTTTTTTATATCTCATATTCAAAAGCCAAATGTGGTGCAGAAAAAATGGACAGCTAACCACACTACGAACCAAAAAGATCAATACAAAAATATATTTAAATGCATCTTAAGAATGACTTACAGAACTTTGCCAACTATTAATTAAATATCAATAGTGAAGCATCCATCAATAACTAATATGAGATCACTGATTGTTACATAAAAGTACTTTGTCCTTTGGACGATTATAGAGGAAATATGACTTGTCCAGCACCTTCTTCAACTATCTTCAGCTAAGATCTTTTCTTAGAGCCAGCCTGGGCCCTGGGATGACTTCACCTTTATTTATTGATGTGGAGAAACTGCTGCATGACGGAAATGTATAAAATTGCATCTCTAAAAGCTTTTACTTATGGCTGAGTGAGGACCCAAAGCCTTGTTCACACAAATCTGGAGTGAGATGGGAGTCAGATTTAAACATAACAATATATAAACAGCTCTGGTCAGATATATTACAGGACAGTTTATCAGCTACTATTAATGCCCGGTACAGACTGGTTCACTATCATTCCCTACATCAACTGTATCTGATAACACACAAAAAAATACATTAATCTAAACCTCAGTTGTCAAAAATGTGCCTCAGATGTGGTATGCACTGTACCTGGTTTTAAACAAAGGTGAGGCTCTTTTGGTACCTTGTGATCATTGGAAAGGATAGAACACTGTGTTAGTGCAGCCTCTGGGAGCCTTTGAGGAGTTGGGTTTTTGTTCCAGAGCTTTGTGTTTTGTAATGTTTTTCAAAATCCTGAAAATAAAGTTTCACACAAAAAAAATACATGAAATCACTTCACATATGGAACAAAGACATAGTCTTATATACTGGCCTTTAGATGGCAAATCCATCTGCAAATTGTGTGGAAAGGTAAAGTCAGGTGAGGCAGCCATGTGGCCACATCAATAACACGAGTGAACTGAACTATAACTGACAGGACTCTGGATGGATGCTCACTCATCTCTGTTTGTACACAACCTGAGTGCTGCACAAAGTCAAGCCGGGTAGACGTGACACAGAGTCAGAGTCAAGAGTGTAAACTGAATACAGGTCAGTCATGAACTATCTATCAAACCTGTGTTTACACGCCACTATCATATACAACAGTGGGGTGTGAAACTAAGACAATGGTAGAATGAGTTGCAGTAGGTTTCGTTTTCCAGATTGTTTGTATGAGCTCCAATCTATGTGTACTATTTTAAGCATTTAAAAAATCATAAAAACAGCACACAGCTTTGTTATAACTTGTATATGAACACTTAATACAGTTTTAAATCTTAAGCATCTCTTTTATAAAACTGTAAACCTACTACCATTAATGTGAATAGTAGTCCCACAATTTTTCAACCAAACTTTTTTTAAGCAGTATGCAGTTACGCTCTGTTACTTCCTTGCAACCTTGTTAAAATTCAAATTTGATTTGCATTTAATTCAATTGGGTTCCCCTTAAATCCTTATAAATCATTTCCCCTCTGCTTTCTCTCCTCCTCTCTGTGGCCATAATGAGCAGGAGCACAGCGGATACTAAATCATCCTGGAGAGCAAATTACCGTAATCTGACAGCAGCCATGCACCTGCACGGCACCTTTATAATCACAGCGAAACAACCCTGCCTCTATATGAAGTATGTCTGTGTGTGTCTGTCTTTATATATGTCTGTACTGTGCCGGGGAAGAAGTTCAACTCCCAGAATACAGTGGATCAGCAAGGCATTTAGCAGCCATCAGAAAGAGCCTGCCTCTCCTCTCACCGAAGCCTAAAAGGTGAAGCTTAATAAGTGAAGACACACACACACACACACACACACACACACACACACACACACACCAACACACACTCCACACACACCACACACTCCCGCCTTGCCCACCTTTTCCCGGCTGCCTGTTCGGGAAAGGAGGTTTGACCTTTATCAGATGGGAGCGCTAACACACTAATAGCCCTGTCCACACTCCAATTAGAGCTAGTAAGAGAAGGGTTGAACAGAGCACAGTCTGCCACTAAGGATCTGACTGATAGATGGGAATTGTAGAAGCTGTCAGCTACAGAAAAGGAGAGGGAGAAAGAGGATGGGAAGAAAGAAGGAAGAGAATAAAACGGGATAGAGAAAATGAAAAGTCTTTCAAAGGGCTTTTTTTGTGGTATTTGATAAGAGATATCCTGTCAGAACAATGTGGATGCGATGGGATCACACCAGCCGATTGGACCATGTCACCACTTCCTACCCCTTACTTCCGGCGCTCTTGCTCGGACCTACACCTACTCATTTTGATCTCAACTACACACCTGTAAAGTTATGTGACTGTTTTTTTCACAGTAACGCTATTGTGGTACAATAAATGTCCACTGACAGACAGAACTATAAGCACAGGCCAAGCAAAGTACTCAAAACTGCCTCTGTGGTGGTTCCTGTTACAGTAGCTGTCTCCAGGGACACAAATTGCCATGATGACACCCAATCCCAATGCCCCCCCCTAAAGCCTTAAACCCTGAACCCTCGGGGACTTACTGAGGTCACCTGGTAAATGGTTGAGTGTGGCAGACTGTAAGGGCTTGAAATGGTGTAAATACGAATGGGACAGCATACACATTACCATGACAACATCCAAAAATATTATGTAAAATTGTTGGTATTTATTTTTTACTTTTTACTCCCTGATTTGAATGTCTTCCAGGCTCTTTCCTCACAAGATGAGAGGTAATTTCAAACAATTTATTTGCTCGTTTTTGTCAAAACAGCTTCAAATGGCAAAATTAAATGTCTCTGCTTCCATTCCTCTGATTTCATGTGTTTTTATGTTCCATATTTAATCCTTAATGATTCTGAGTAAATGTAATTTGCCAGGTTGAACACCTATGCGCCTTTGTTTCCTTTTTTTTTTTTTTTTTTTACGTATCCATGCTTCCACTGGTAACCCCCTGTTTAACGTCACATTGCTATGAATTGTGGACAATTCCCTTGGGTAAGTCAGCAGAATTGCAGACTTAATGAAAAGGGTTAATAAAGGGCTCAAATGTCTGTGAGAGAGCCCTCAAACACTCGACGATTTGGGACAGCCCTAAACCCTCTCAGACTTCACGTGAAAGATCATCAAAGTTTGTGAGTCTGTGAGTGTGGAGAATGGGATTGGGCCATAAACTCACAAGGTTAAAGCAGTGCCGGCAACGCTGTCTCAGCCTTAAACAAATAAACAATACTTAAAGTCAACAGCCATGCTTTCAGCCTAGTGAGGCTGTTATAGGAGGAAAGACCACATTGTTAAATAAACCAAAATAGTTTATATTTTATATAAGTGGTATGATAATGTCTCAGACGCAGCTCATCAAATGATTACCTTCTTCTGGGTTTCCATGCTTATTACCGGTGTATTATCCCTACACGATTCAACTCCCAGGACCTATAGCATCAATACATCCAAGAGGTTCTGCATAAAACATAAAAACACATGATCTAACATCTGCTTTTCTTTTAAAATGTGGTTTCACTTCATGGGCCAACTGTCAGTTCCTTTAAAAAAATACTGTAGATGTGGTTATCTTTCAAATGCATTGTGTGTGTGTCTGTGTGTGTGTGTTGATGAATGTGCATGGACGTGTGTGTGTTCATGTGCAGAGCAGAGGGTTAAGTCCCCTCTCTCCCAGCAGATTGAACTGAGCGCTGATGTGATATGAGACATTCCAAGTTATTGAACCCTGGCTGATTGGATGGTAACAGGGGGTGATTGCTCTTTTCTTTGGTGACCCATCCAGAATCTTCCAAACCTTTATTCGTTTTTCAGACAGGTACACCAAGGACAGAGAGACAGTAGAACGTAAAGTAGATGGAGACCAAAAAGCGGCAATGACACAATAAAGGCTGTGATTCAGTACCATGTTGCCCTGGGAGCTTAAATTAGCACTGAAATGCTTAAAACACCTAAGATTATGCTTTTCTCAAGTGTGCCACATGAGTAATAAACAAAAAGGTCCCTTCCCACTTATATTAGCATGCTTCATAAATACAGAATAAAGACATTTAACTGGACAATGTTGTATGGCCTAGCCACCTTGTGGTGCACAGCTCCCATTACAGGGACAGAACACAGCCCAAACAGAACATAAAGATGAAAAGGCAGGATGAATGAACACGTAATGGTACAAGACCCCAATTTCACAATACAAACAAAGAAATCAAACTCTCAAAATCAGGTCCTAGTACTACCCACCCACCCGCAACCTCTCTTTACATATGCAGAGTAAAATCAAATCGACAATACAAAGAAGATATTAAGGATAAAAGACTGTTTGAGGATGGTTGCCGCTTTCAAACTCTGCTCCATTCAGTTTCCATCCGTTTTCCTACTTTCTTCTTCTTCACTGGTTCCAAAAAAATTATGAGCATCAAAAAGAGACAGAAAAAAGCTAAACCCCTGCTAAATATGGATGGTAGACTAAAATAAGAGTTTTCAAATTGGTGAGTTTGACATACTTTAAGGCCCCACTGAAGTAACTAACAAAAATTGCCATTTTCCTTTGACCTAGTCAAGTGACCACAAACAGTTCAATGTCAGTGCTACTCCAATTATATTCTTATGGATTGCTGCAAAGATAAACTGATCTCCTGGCTCCAAAACATTGCAAGTGTTAAGAGTAGAAAATTGATGTCAGAAAGACAGTCCAAATAAAAAGACATCATGACATTGGCCACTGAGGGGATGTGAAGACAAATCTCCATTTTAATGGCCATTTCCTGTTATTAAGTGACTTAAATTATATCGAGAATGTTCTAGAAATGAGTGTCTGTATCTTTAATAAAGAAAGAATAAAATAGATCCACTACAACAGAAGAGTTTTTCCAGACTGCACTGGCAGTGTTTTTTAGCTATGCTAGCAACATGGCTTGAGGGATGGCAATGTAAGTGGGTCTATTGTTCGACGAGGTTGGTACAGACCTTGAAATTGGCATTGCCTGTTCGTCATATTGGTGTGCAGAGCAGAACACACAGTGCACAGGTCTAAAGATCGCACAAACTGGTGTGAGGCTCACTCAAATGAGGCAGCGCAAGACTAGTTGGCACCGTTTTGGGGAATTTCGGTTTGGCAAGAGATAAACGACGATGCCACTTTGTTGTCACAGGGGTGCTGGAGCCGATCTCAGCTGTCAATGGGCGAAGGCAGGGTACACAGGGCTGACATATATTTGGTTCGATACCCGGCTTCGGCAGTCGATGTGTCCTTGGGCAAGATGCTTAACCCCAAGTTGCTCCCGAAGGCTTGCCATTGGTGTGGACTGGATGATGAATGTTAGTTAGAGTCTGATGGTGGCACCTTGCATGGTAGCTCTGTCATCAGTGTGTGAATGGGTGAATGATATGTAATATACTACTGATTGTAAGTCGCTTTGGATAAAAGCGTCTGCTAAATGACTGTAATGTAATAGACAGACAACCATTCACGCTCACATCCACACCTACGGGCAATTTAGAGTCTTCAATGAACCTTAGCTGCATGTCTTTGGACTGTGGGAGGAAGCCGGAGAACCCGGAGAGAACCCACGCTGACATGGGGAGAACATGCGAACTCCACACAGAAGGTTTCCTAGCCCGGGAATTGAACCCAGGTCCCTCTTGCTGTGGGCGACAGTGCTAACCACTACACCACCGTGCAGCCACTAGTCTGCACTTATTTATGAATATTAATGGATGAGCATTGCATTATTGGTTGTCAACAGTTGGTTTACATTGTATGAAAAGCTTCTCCTTCAGTTCATTAAATCCCTGCAGCCATCTGAAGGCAGCAGGACAGATCCGTTGACGGATCTGCAGTATGTGGTTTGTGCGCCGCATGGCCATCCACAGTGTTTGCTTTCAATAAGTCACCTAAAAGGACACAAGGTTGCTACAAAATAACCCCACACACATCAGACTTATCCATCATGGCCATCATTATCTCCTTTACAACTTTCTTTTTAGCAAAGAATATTTTGGAACATTGCTGATATTTTGAGGTATGAGCTTGGGGATTGAATTTTACCAATAAAAATCTATTTATTCAATTTTAAATTGTAAAAGTTAAGAGAGCAATGTTAAAGTAAGGCCTGCTGTTGCCTTACACATAAAAGAATGATCCAAGTCATTTCCACACAGTGAAGCTTACAGCTTATTAATTAGACACTGGTATCTGATGGGTACTCTGTATCGGCCAGTTCCCAAAGCCCATCGCTATAGGGACTGAGAATGTCGGATTGGTGCATCCCTGCTTATTTGTAACATTATATCACTGGTTAATGGGCTGAAAGCATAGATTCAACCAATAAAATAGCGTTAGTGTAAGGGTAATAATAAATAAGGCTGGAATAGACAGCTATTTTGAACCTAAAATAACTGGAAGTTGTGTAATATTCAACATGTTCTTTCTTCCCCCACAGTACAGTGCACTGTTATCTAAAGGGCGCACAATCATCAGCGGCAGGCGAGTGGAAAAGCTTGAGTCATTAATGCCTCAAGTACCATTATTCAGTCCCAGACCAACCACTCACTCTTTAAAAAAGAAAACTATTCTCATATTGCCGCTTTCATGGCAATCAGACAAATGTAGGCGCCCACGGTTCTGGGGTGCATGTAGGGAGGATTCAAAAGAAGTGGGAGATAAAAACAGACAGGGTTCACAAAGAGGAGAGAGGTGGGAAGGAGAACAAAACAGAAGAGAAGAAATGAGAGCAGGAGTGTGAAAAATGTAATATTCTCCTCCAGCATGCTCAGGGTTGGGATTTGACACCTATTTAGTTGAAGCAAGTAACCGAGGCCATGACAAATTTTATAAAGAAAAAAGAAAAGTAGTGACGGGTAGGAAAAAGGCGGACAATAGGAGATGAGAGGGAGTTAATATCAAAATCACAGGAGGAGGCAAATCAATGAGAGATGAGTGTGGAAAGAAAGGGCAAAAGAATGTGTCACATTCATTCGTTCAGCAGGAGACACACAAACACTGCAGGTGCACATTTAAAGCTACTGATGGTAAGGTATCACCCACGCCATTACAGAGGCGACGCGGGGTTCCACTTCCGTTCAAGAAGCATCAGTGAGATTCTTTTAAATCCTTCCTATAGCCTCCAGGTGAGAAATAACAAAGTGAGAAGGGAATGACTGAGTCAGACTCTCGCTTCTTACAGCTGTGGAGATAATAAACCACAAGAGTGACTTTCTGTGACAAAATAAGAAAATTAGAGGTGCTACGGATCAAAAAGAAAAAAAAGAAAAAAAAGGGAGGAAATATAATTTGTAGAAATGTTTGCCGCTGATACTAAATGCCAATTATTGCAGATCCATATTGTTGTTGGATCATAGGAGCTGGTCTACACTGCTCCAGACCAATTTTTTTTTGCCACAGTCCCAAAAATAATTTCAACTGCTTTGAAGTCAGTGTTAGCCATCAAAATTTCTAAATGTTATCCTTTTTATTTACTTATAGTCACCTAGAATGTTTTTTACTCATAAAAACAATTCAAATGAAAAGGAAAAAAAAAGATTTTATTATTATTCAAACAACTGGATTTATTCAAGTTTCTCACCAACACTACATTTGTCGAGATTACATGTGAACACATTATGATAGTGTTATAATTTATCTACTTCCAATTTTCATTTTGACTAATTTATCTACTTCCAATTTTCATTTTGACTGAACAGAGCCTGAACGCATCATAATGTAACTGAACTAAATCTTTGTTCTCCTGTTAATTTAAACACAGGTTGTCACACATGAAAGAAATTAACATATCAGTGAACAAGTGATTTAAAGGGACAGTTAGAAGGATTAAGAGCCAGCAGTGTGGTTGCAGATTGCAACCAACGGAATACCCCTCCGCTCACTCTTTACTTTCCAAGACTTTGGGAACGTTAGTAATTGAGTGAATCACCGTGGTAACATCAGGGTGTCTTTCAGGGCCTTTGCCTCACCTAACTTAGGAACAATGAAAATCAGACCTACGGTGGCCATCAGGTAACAGAGAAATGCCAAAGGCTCTCTCTAGACATAGTGTTTTGGTTTGCGTGTAAAATGAAAAGGCTCAAATCCTGCAATAGTGAAGATATGAAGGGACACATACACACACTGCTGTTGCTTTGTACACTGTGTGTTTGTGTGTGCATCTCCTAAGAGGTTTTTCACACCCCACTGGTTATTATCACTGACTTTCTGGCAGGATACAGCCGTTCCTTTATCTATCATCGTTGTCACCCCTCTGAATGACAGCTTACTGTTCTCAGTATCTCCATGGTGACTGACATGGAGTGATTCCCCCCTCCCCCAAACGAGGGGGCTCCCCTTGATGATGTCAGTGTGTAGTAATTGGATTGTAAGTGGTGTTTAATGGTCTGTGTGTTAATGCCTCTGGAGCCCGTCTCTGTGGAGACTCAGTCCTCAAACACAGACGTATTACGGTCCTGCAGGACCCTCATGGACTTCTGCCATCGATTTATGATACCTTCCAGTCGCCATGATTGCATTGATTTTCCTCTACAGTCTCTTGAGGCGTGTCTTAATTTAATATCACATGACTTTATGGTGTAGTCTCTTGAGCAGACAAAATAATTATATCTCAGGGTTTTTTTTCCTTCCCGCCAATTCAGCGCTTTTCAATCCAGGGTCTTGATCCTTATCTCAACATTATGTCGTTAACATTCATCATGTCAATCTGGTTTGTGATCTCCTGCTCTTATATATGCCATCCCAAACCAGTTACATGAAGTGTAGGTGTGTGTGTGTGTGTGTGTGTGTGTGTGTGTGTGTGTGTGTGTGTGTGTGTGTGTGTGTGTGTGTGTGTGTGTGTGTGTGTGTGTGTGTGTGAGAGTGAGTGCATGGTTCCCCCAGCTTCTTCCTGGCTTTCTGTTTATAGGCCAGCAGACACATGTGGTGACACCCCAAAGGCATTGAAATCCATTAAGAATTCATCAGTGGCAAGATGGTGCTTTCTTAATCAATTCTGTGTGATCTTGCAGATGCATTCCGCCTAATTGACAGAGAGAGGGAGAGACACGAGAGTTCAAGAAATGAGTGTGTGTGTGTTTTGGAAGCTTGGGTTAAACTTATAGGTTTTAATGGCCATTCCGTGTTGTTGTTTTGTTGCCATTCACATGAATAGTTGTCATATTTTTTTCCCCAAAACTCAGCGGCTAAAAACAAGTGGACCGTATGACAAGAATCTGAGAGCAGTGACCAACTTCCCTGATGTTCTTGTGGCTGAAAATGGAAATATGCCTGCAGCCAGGTTCCAACAAATTGTGGAAAGCCTTCCCAGAAGAGTTGAGGCTGTTGCAGCTGTTACAGGGAAAAGACAGTGGTATGACCTTCAGCACAGAATGTTGTTCGCAATACTGCATAGAAATGAATGCCTACAAGTTAACAACCTCAAAAAAGTTGGTGTACTAGATATGTTGCTAAGTACTGCTATCGAGCCAATCCTTGCACATTGAATGCATAAAATAAACCCCTAAATGCTGATCCTTTCTTTAATGGACTCCATAGTGTTTTGTCCACCTCAGCCTGCTGGTGTTGAAATGCTGCTCTCCTGTCACTAATTAACGCTAATTCAGTCAGAAACTTGCTGACAGTCAAAAATTAAACTTGGCTCTTGTGGCTTTGTGTTCTCTCTGCAGTGTCTGTACACCAAAAAATATGGAAAAGGAAAGTGACTCCAAACTGTTTTAGTGTTGGTTTGTCATTTTCGTTTTTGACCACAGGTAGATAACAAGTATATACAAGACAAAAGGCAAAGGTGATAGTATTTGTGCACGTAGAGCAGAGATCCCAGACACTGTTCTGTGCATTCGTATCACGGGCATGCACCTTTCATTATGTCTGCAGGTTTTGAGACTAATTTCAAGTTCTTTATAATCAGATGCACAACAATTATCTTCAGAAATGAAAATCTTCACTTTCATGCTCCCTTCAACAATGCTCTTTAAATATGTATATGGAAAAAAAGGAAAAATCACAAAAGCAAAAAAAAAGCAAAAAAGCATGAATAGTTTTTAAAACAGTACGTAAAGTATATTATAGTGGTGAGGCTCACGAGTTCTGAAGTATTATGGCCTGTCGAACTGAACTTTGACTATGCTTCACCCCCCCACACACACAGTATATATGTGGGAGACGTTTATTGTGTGTGTGTGTGTGTGTGTGTGTGTGTGTGTGTGTGTGTGTGTGTGTGTGTGTGTGTGTGTGTGTGTGTGTGTGTGTGTGTGTGTGTGTGTTTTTGTCTCCGCACTTGCCCTTGTCTCTGCATTTGAGTTATTTTTTTTTCATTTCTAAAGCAAAGGTTAGAAGCAGCCCCCTAATAAATATGGGAAAAATAATGCTGACTAAAAATACAAAAAACTAAATAAATATACAAATAATCATAAGAAGCTCCACTCTGCAACACCACTGTACAACTGGTTATTGACTTTTTGTAGTACCCATAAATCCAACTGAGTGATAGGTCTCCTCTGGTAAAAAAAAACTTTATATCATATCAATTATTTAAGTTCATCAACTTAATAATGATGTTATTAGGTTTGTGTACAGTAGCCTATTGCGAATACAATGAGCCAAATTTAGATATCACATATCTTGCAAATTTTCAGCAAAATGTTGGGTAAAAAAATTGACCTGCTGATTTCTGCCCATCTGAAAAGCGATCTCACAGCGTCAACATTGTCAATAGGCTACTTATACTGCAGGTGCAGTGGTATTGACCGTTGTCACCTTCGCACACCACTTTAATGTCATTGTCAGTCATGTAATGTCAGAGATCAAGTGGGAAATAATCAATTTAAATCATGAATAAAGAGCAGAGCTGAATGAAAATACAAATTAAATGGATTATAAAAGGACTGAAAAAGAAAAAGGTGGATGACAAAAAGAAAAAAATGGTGAGGCCGAAGCTGCAAATGTTATATTCATCATTAGAGAATAACAATAAATTCCGTATGAAATTGCCTGAGACAGATTTTGTTCCCATTAATCTGATCAGGACCTTGGCCCAAAAAAATTATAATAAGATTCTCGCTTATCACTAGACACCAATGTCCGCCTAAATCTAACGTGATTTTAAGTCAAGGGCTGATGTGTTGCCATGACAACATTATTTGTGCCGATGTTTAAAGAATGGAGCGGAGCAATTTAAAAGAGAAAGTTATAAAAACAGAACTAGTCTGGGATATTGAGAAGACAAGCCTTATATATGTCCCATGAATTTCTTATTCATGGGGGTCATTGAGTGAACATTTTAGAGATGACGGGGTAATTCTCCCAGGTAGATCAACCGTCTATTCTGGGAGGATTTGTGTACATGTTTTAGATAACTTGAAGCTGAAGATGTTCAATGTATTGAAAAGAGGTGGCAGTCGCAGCTTAACGTCATGGTTACCAACACAAGAGAGGAAGGACGAAGGAGCATAAAAACAGCAACAGCAAAAATGGAAATATGCTTAATTCTCAACCTGGCATCTTGTAGCAGTACGACGGAGGTAAATATATATATTTTTTTCCCCAGATAGCAGAGCACAGTGCTGTCCGGACATAATGGGTACTTTTAATCTATCTAGAACAACATTGATGTCAGCATCAGTGTCATCTGTAGTGGTCTCTTTTGTATTATTATTACTCCTCGGTTCCAGGGCACAGCTGGCAATACTTGACTACGGCTTGAAAACAGCTTCAGAATGGCTTCAAAAAGTCATAAGTCCCGCTCCTGGCGCTGATTACCTGGTCATAAGTTCTCACTGCTGCGCTTATTGGTTGATAACTCTTTAATCAAGAAATTCATGTCACAATGCCGGACGAACCAGTAGACTCGAACTCGGTGGAGTGGGCGGACTTGAAGGTCTGCACCAAGGCAACTATTTATTCTGAGTGATTCAACATGCAGCAAGGAACATTGAGAGCACCATGACACCAGAACAAGAACATCGAACAACATTGATATGAACCTATATTTCTTTCCCTCTCAATCATTCTCCTCACTCTCCACCTCTTTACAGATTAGCTTTTTTTCTTTTGTTGTCTGGCTTTTACCACCGCTAAATGAGGTTGCCTGAGAAACACTTTAAAGCGTGGCCCTCTGGAGATACAGAAAGACTTCCTAACTTTTATCTTGAATAACACAAACAACGCGCTCAAATGAAGAGAACAAAGCCTCGCTGGTGTTCATGCATGAAAGTGATTGGAGAAAAGAGACAAAAGAAGATGCAGAGGAGAACAGAGTGTTTATTTTAGTAATGAGCTCTTGTCTTCACGGTTTTTCGCTTCCAGCTGGGTCCTTTTGTTCCTCTGGCTGGATTTCATGTACACAGTGGATTTAAACGAAAAAGGAAAAATGTACCTTGTTTTGACTACAGCTGCCAAATACCTTCTGAGACTGAGCTGTGTATATGTTAGCTTGGCTTGGTGGAGATACACTGCATGTAAATTGATTACACTAGGCCCTTGGTTTGGATAAACAATGTTTACTCCCTTTCCCTCCTCTTGCATAATGACCTCAGACCCACATAAAGTCTTGCAGGAACACATGAGGATTTTAGTCTTACATAGGGTACGAACATTATGAAGAACCAGAGTAAATGGGTAAAACGTAATGCTTCATCCTCAAACTCTTGACACAGTATAGGGAAACCACATTGCACATTGTCGCCAGATGAGCGACAACTTGGCTTGGCCCATTTTCTGTGACCAGTGTGACTAACTCGGCTATGCTTTAATGATGCAACCAACTGAGGTTTGAGGTCACCATAACAACAGTTGCCATTTTCTTTTATACTCGTGAGATGACCATGTAAATCAGTCTGTTCTACTCCTCTTCTATTTCAATAGATACTGCAGAATATTTTCACTTGACTTATCAACAGGGTAGGAATTAAGCAGACTTTATTTTCTCTCTCTCGCCATGATAAATTGACCACCTGTTGTCCATTTTTCTTATTGAAAAAAAAGGAATAGTGTTCATCACATCTGTTGAGTCAGACAGCTCAATACAGCGTATACAAAATGTTCACACACAATTTCTGCAGGCGTTGATGTGTAAATTCAAGGGAAGCTTAGTTTTAATGCTGTACAAGTTAGTATAGTTGGCTGGTAGTATTACGGGGTTTACAATGTACATATGTGTACTCAGGTTACTCAATAGCATCTGTTATTAGACCTTCCCTTCTATTTCTCAGACTAAAGAAAGCTGCTCCATTGTTATTTTCGTAGTAGAACTCCTTTTGAGGAGTAAACTGATCTGAATGTGTAGAATTTAATTAAAGTTCCCCTTTAAGATAGGTGCTACGCAGTTCAAAGGTATGATTAAGATATTGATTAATATGTACCCCACCTTGAGCAGGTCATTCTTTATGAACTGCCTTGTACAAGATTAAATCGGAAAGATTGATGAGCTTGAGGACATTTTCCTATGGCATTTTCCCCAAGGAGTGCGTTCTCCTTAACAGCCTCTATCCATTTGACATTTATGATGACAGGGATGTACACATGCAGTACAGTTACCGTTATGTGAAATTGATGAAGGATGACATGGATATCACAGCCGGCAATGCATGGTTGCTTGTAACATCAACTCTACAAAGTGCTTGTCAGAATCTGTGTGTTTCCTTGGCATCTATGAAACCACTAAGCATGTGTGGTTCAGCCATTAGTAGATGAGTCCAAGTAAGGAAGAGGGGACTGTGGCAGAACCAGGTGAGATAAATAATCTTTAAAATATTTATATGTAGAGATTCAATAAATATCCGTTTTCTCTTTCTATCCAGATGATTAGATGATATCTCCATTTATGGTTTGATTATGATCATATTGGGTGAATTACAGCCTTAGCAACAACAGAGCAGAACAAAGTAAGAGCTTAGTGGAACTAATTAAAACTACTTCAGAGATATAGTTAGCGTTGACTTTAACATGCAAGGTGTCCAATAGATCAATTAGAACAAACTCCTATAAAAGTTTTAATTCTCATCAAACACAGTTCACACACTGGATTTACAATAGGTGTCTAACTTTCTGTCTCAATGACAAAACTGCCATGACTGCATTAGAGACCAGACTAGGTCAATATTGTACAAGTCGGAAGTTAGAGATATATATTTTGTAACAAGCTGACAAGGTGGACAAAAAACACTAAACAATGCAAACTAAAGTGAAGCTGAAGGAGTGAAAGTGAGACAGCACTTGGGAGAGTTTATTTTAGGAGCATGGGAGTATGCAAGCCTCTGGGACATTGTTTGATTTTTTTTCTGTAATCATATGCTTCAGATGGCCAGCACCTTGTCACATTGTTTTATGACTGCCTCCAAACTCTCCTGTTTTGCTTCACAGATGAGCAGAAACTTTGTCTCGCGACGTGAACAGACCAGATGGTCCTTACATAAATATGATAAGAGTGAAAGACAGTTCTTCTGTACATCCATATTTCATAAGATGAAATACTGGGAAATTTAGGGTTTACAACGTATATGAACAGTGGACAGTATTTCAGTTATTTTGGCTCGTCACTCCAGGAAACTACATTTAAAGTGCTGCCTTTTTTTGTCTCCAGGATAAAATACAATGCAACAGATCAGTGATCTTGAACATCTGGACAGTCCCACCACAAAGTTTTTATGACCAAACAGAGGAATGTTCTTGACCTGCCAAGTTAGTAAGCTGACCTAAATCCATCTGATCGTGAAGACCAGACTCAAAGCAAAAAGGCCTCAAAAAACAAGAAAAGATGTGAAGATGCTGCAGTACAGGCTTGGCAGAGCATCAGCAGGAAATAGTGTCTGGTGATGTCTGTGGGTCACAGCTACTTTTGGTTGGAAAAGATTTAAAGCGTTGACTTAAACAAGCATCATGTTGACCTGTAAAGTTATAACAAAAATTCGTACACAGTTTATCTGATGTCTAATTTAAATTCTAACTGGCATTTTGCTGAAAGTCCAGGTACAAAGAGTCAGCAATTCATATTAAAATTCATGTTTGCCGCCTCCAACCTGGCAACAGCAAGGCTACAAAGTTATCTATTGTAAATGTGCAACAGAATTGTGCAACAACATGTCGCTGAGGAAAGAGGCTGCTCTGAGGTCTGGTGATCTCTGGTCAGACGGCAGCAGGGTGAACAGACTGTGGCTGGGGTGAGTATTGTCTTTTAATATCCTTTGGGCTTTATGCAGGCACCTCTTGTCACGAATATCACTGATGCTCCGTAGATGGGTTAACGTTACCAGTGAAGTTCTGGGCGATTTTAATTACCCGCCCTAAAGTCCTCCTCACCTTGGCCGTACACATGCCATGCCAGTTCGCAATGTTTCCAGTCAGGATGCTTCTATGTTGCTCCTCTGTAAAAGTTCAATAAGTAGAACAACTTTACTCAGTAACTTTTTTAAGTTACTGAGGCGTATGAAATACAGCTGTTTATCAGCTTTTTTTCACAGGGATGGATATGTGTGATGACCATGTCAGGTAGTTTGTGATGCCGATTTCCAGGAACTTAAAGCTGTAAACTTGCTCCACCTCTCCTCCATTAATGTAGACAGGGGTGTGTGTCTAAACAGTTAGCTTCTTGGTTTTACTGACATAGATCAGTAGCAGAAGTTCCCTGAGAACCACTCTGCAAGATTGTTAATTATACCTCTCTATATGAAGTCTTAATCTGGCCGATGATCATAGTGTCATCTGCAAACTTCCCAACAGGGTTCCCTTCATGGTGGGGGTTTCAGTAAGGGGTGTACAGTGTGAACAGGAGGGGGTCACGTATGCAGCCCTTGGGGGCGAGGAGGTGTGGCTGTCAATCTGAACTGACACTCTGTTTGTGATGGAGTCTAATAACCAGCTGCAGGGTGAGGTACTCAAGCCCAGAGTGTAAGTTAGCAATCAGTTTCATGGGGGAGATTGTTTTGAAGGCTGAGCTGAAACCAGCAAACAACATTCTGATGTAGGTGTTGTTATTTCTTAAGATTTGTGAGGGCTAATTAGAGGGCAATGGAGAAGGCATTCTCTATGTATATTTTGGCTCAGTTTGTATACTGGTTAGGGTCCAGGCTGGCTGGGGTGTTGTTGGTGCTAAAAGCACACCATCACAATGTGGATGAGTTGTAAAGAAAACACTTTAAAAAAAAGAAAGCTACAATTGAAGACAAAGACGGTTCTCAAGAGAAAAATGATCAATAAGTTTGTTGAATTACCACCCATACCTGCTTCAATAAGGATTGCTCCATCACATGATTTAACACATCATCACACATAGTCTTTGAGCAAGAAAAGACAAATATCTACCTTTTCATTGTATATTTTGAATATTTTATTTAGTTCTACTGTGGTTAAAGTCTTTACTAAAAATCTTTTTTTTTTCTAACAAAAAGATAAAGGCAACCCCTCATTTGTTCAGACCGACCCGAATGTTGCTTCACTGTGTCAAGAAAACCTAACTGGATTGCTGTGTGTAAATATTACTATTTAATGCTAAATTACTTGACAAGCAAAGAATAGCCTTAACTGAAACTGTATTCAGTAATAAGACCAGAAAAACTGAAACAAGAAAATATGCTTAAGTTTCTTGTTTTCAAAAGATATTTAGAGATAGAGATACCAACAAACATACAGAAACAAGAATAATAACATATTCTGTATCTACAGTGTCTAAAATAAGCACAAGAAAGCTTAAATTTAGCAAGAGAGCAAAAGCAATACAGCGGGAAAAAGGCAGGAGAAAGTGTATCTTCCACCTCTTTCCCCCTCACAGAAGCTTGACTGTATCCCTCTGTGGACTGGAGTCAAACACAAGGACATGAATGATTCAACATCTGGCTTCTCCACATCTCTCAACATGTAACCCGTGTACCAAGGCAAGCTACAGAGACAAGTAAGAGCTCCTCCTCATAGTGTTCAGGCTCAGGAATCAAGCTGTAGTACGTAACCATTGCATGTTGGAGAGCCCGAATAAGGGGTACCCGTCCGAAGATTTAAGTTCTCAAAAGCACTGCGGGGTGACGTCAGTCAGCTGTACATAACGCCGTACTTGTGTACATCATTTTTTTATTCAGTTGCAGAAGATGTTGCAACATTCAAAAGTAAAAATTTGTTGTAATTTGTGAAAAGTAAGTAAAGTAAAATAAAATAAAATGTGTATTTCAAATTTTTTAA
The DNA here is from genome assembly GCF_027596085.1 of Anoplopoma fimbria. Taxonomy (NCBI): domain Eukaryota; kingdom Metazoa; phylum Chordata; class Actinopteri; order Perciformes; family Anoplopomatidae; genus Anoplopoma; species Anoplopoma fimbria. Next base: position 16,411,125 of record NC_072466.1, read on the forward strand.
TGAACTTTGTCATATTTAAAAACAATGAAATTATGGCATCTACTTTGCAGAAGATGGTGGGTGACTCTTTGTATGCTTAAACAGTACAAATTTAAAACTTGTTTAAAAAAATAGATTCACATTTTGAAAATGTGCTTGTTAAATTTCTTGCCAAAAGCTTAGCTAAGCTTAGAGCCTGGTCAGCCAGCACCTCTGTATAAAAATGATTTTTGATTGTGTTGTGATGTGGGGTTATGTGCTGCAATATTTCTTGGTTAAAGCTGTGACTTTCTGGTTTCTTGTCATCAACGTGAGGTTGCCAGGTACCCCGCCATTTCCCCCAGTTTCCCAACCAAATTCTGCGCTTAACTAAAAGCTAGAGCTGCTGCTTGAGCTTCAATTTAGAACCAGCAAGAAAGGGAATAAGAGTATTTCTCATAATGTGAGATTGTTCTTTGGAGAAAGAACACTGGCCATGAATCCAACAATGAAATGAAAATATAAAAGGGGTACTGATAAAACACAACACCTGGTTGAAAGGTTCAGGATGCAGTCTGACTGTTTTCCTCCGGCACCAGGAATAAACAGCTTACTACCAACGGATGGACTATATCAGACGGGGAAATCAGAAGTATTCTCTTATTTTCTTTTTTCAGTGCAGTTACTATAAATAAATGTTAACAGCTGTATAAATAACAGTGAGCAGCACCCTAACGTTATAGTGTTATAGAAGCTTTTCTTGCATCATTAACTGTACACTTCCCACACCATCTCCTCAATATCTCTATCTATCTATCTATCTATCTATCTATCTATCTATCTATCTATCTATCTATCTATCTATCTATCTATCTATCTATCTATAGACATATATATATATATATACAGTGGGTACGGAAAGTATTCAGACCCCTTTAAATTTTTCACTCTTTGTTTCATTGCAGCCATTTGCTAAAATCGAAAAAGTTCATTTTTTTTCGCATTAATGTACACTCAGCAACCCATCTTGACAGAAAAAAACAGAAATGTAGCAAATATAATTTATTAAAAAAGAAAAACTGAAATATCACATGGTCATAAGTATTCAGACCCTTTGCTGTGACACTCATATTTAACTCACATGCTGTCCATTTCTTCTGATCCTCCTTGAGATGGTTCTACTCCTTCATTGGAGTCCAGCTGTGTTTAATTAAACTGATTGGACTTGATTAGGAAAGGCACACACCTGTCTATATAAGACCTTACAGCTCACAGTGCATGTCAGAACAAATGAGAATCATGAGGTCGAAGGAACTGCCCAAGGAGCTCAGAGACAGAATTGTGGCAAGGCACAGATCTGGCCAAGGTTACAAAAGAATTTCTGCAGCACTCAAGGTTCCTAAGAGCACAGTGGCCTCCATAATCCTTAAATGGAAGAAGTATGGGATGACCAGAACTCTTCCTAGACCTGGCCGTCCAGCCAAACTGAGCAATCGTGGGAGAAGAGCCTTGGTGAGAGAGGTAAAGAAGAACCCAAAGATCACTGTGGCTGAGCTCCAGAGATGCAGTAGGGAGATGGGAGAAAGTTCCACAAAGTCAACTATCACTGCAGCCCTCCACCAGTCGGGGCTTTATGGCAGAGTGGCCCGACGGAAGCCTCTCCTCAGTGCAAGACATATGAAAGCCCGCATAGAGTTTGCCAAAAAACACATGGAGGACTCCCAAACTATGAGAAATAAGATTCTCTGGTCTGATGAGACCAAGATTGAACTTTTTGGTGTTAATTCTAAGCGGTATGTGTGGAGAAAACCAGGCACTGCTCATCACCTGCCCAATACAATCCCAACAGTGAAACATGGTGGTGGCAGCATCATGCTATGGGGGTGTTTTTCAGCTGCAGGGACAGGACGACTGGTTGCAATTGAAGGAAAGATGAATGCGGCCAAGTACAGATATCCTGGAAGAAAACCTCCTCCAGAGTGCTCAGGACCTCAGACTGGGCCGAAGGTTCACCTTCCAACAAGACAATGACCCGAAGCACACAGCTAAAATAACAAAGGAGTGGCTTCGGAACAAGTCTGTGACCATTCTTGACTGGCCCAGCCAGAGCCCTGACCTAAACCCAATTGAGCATCTCTGGAGAGACCTGAAAATGGCTGTCCACCAACGTTCACCATCCAACCTGACAGAACTGGAGAGGATCTGCAAGGAAGAATGGCAGAGGATCCCCAAATCCAGGTGTGAGAAACTTGTTGCATCATTCCCAAGAAGACTCATGGCTGTACTAGCTCAAATCTGGATTTGGGTGCTTCTACTCAATACTGAGCAAAAAGGGTCTGAATACTTATGACCATGTGATATTTCAGTTTTTAGCTTTTTTCAATAAATTTGACAAAAAATTTCTACATTTCTGGTTTTTTCTGTCAAGATGGGTTGCTGAGTGTACATTAATGTGAAGAAAAAAAATGAATTTTTCGATTTTAGCAAATGGCTGCAATGAAACAAAGGGTGAAAAATTTAAAGGGGTCTGAATACTTTCCGTACCCACTGTATATATATATATATAACAGAATAATATATTTAGGCTTTCTACATTTGTCTCAACAGCAGCAGAGCGTTTTCATTTAGCCATTACAGATGTTGTTCTTCAGTGTATTCTCTCTTTGTTCTTCAGGAGCAGAACAGCTTCAAGATAATGCCACCATATTACATCTGATTGATCTCTACTTCAATGCCAGTACTCAGCACAGGCATTGAAGTGGTATTGGCAGCTTTCTAAAAGACCTTGTGTAAATTAGTTGTCAGAAGTAGAGTTTAAAAAAGCAGGAGTGGACAGGAGCACTAAGGCTGGGAGTGGGGCGTAACAAAACACGAAATATAAGGAGTTACACTTTGCCAAGTCTTAAATAACCTCTGGTGGAGGTAATTTAATAAAATGCATTTTCACAGTAGCCGAGTAAACAGTGAGTTGTTGATCAGCTGGTTAAAAGAGTTTCAGATGAACCGATGTTTCACAACATTTCAACAACTATATTTCAATATGAAGCCAGTCCTACCTAGATGTTTACATATAGTAATTGAAATAATTGAGATAAAGAAATTGAATCACAACAAAACCTCAAAACATTTAATGTCTGACAGTGTTTTGACCTGAATCTAAATTTGCAGGTCAAATGACATCTGGATGTCTATGTTAGAACTGGGCTTGATACATTGAATTATTGTAACTAACTTGATAACTTTGAAAACCTCTACAACATTAAAAAAAACCTGGACTTTTTTGCCTAATGTATCCTATTTTTCAAGTAAATGCTTAGAGTTCTTTTGACCTGAAAAACCACCAGAATCAGCACTTAATTGTGATCTTCATAACACATCAAATTACAACTATTCTAGAAGATTCATAAATCAACTTTAGAGACAGACAGGCTCCGTTTTGGTATTTTCAAGGCCACCAATGCTGAGAATGTTTGTTTGACTTTGACAATGTTTATCAGGACAGACAGCGGAGGGAACTCACCATTAATTAGGAGGCTTAATGAGAAGCCATCAAAAGAAAGCAGAGAACATCTAAAATGTCTGGAAGCTTCAGTCAGTGGGTACAAGTCTCACTCATCCAGATGGGTTTCAGCAGTCGTATAAAAGCATATCAAAGTCAAGGTAAAAGATAAAAGATTTATTGGGCAGCCACGGTGTTAAATAATTCAAAGCTAAAAGCACTATTAGAGGCTAACAGGTTGATGGACGGCTAAACAAGGAATGGGAATGACATTAACTGACAGTAGGAGATTCAGACAGCAATGGATCAATTACAGATGAGATTATGCATCCTTTAGACTTTAAAAGGTTAAGTTTTATTTACTGACAAGGGCATTATTTCAGCACTTTTAAAAGCCCTATTTTTATCCATTCCAATATTTCAGTTCTGTGTCTCTTTGATTTACTAATCAAAACCTCTAAACAGCTTCAGGAGTCACAGTCTCCCAGTTTAACTTTTATTCATATCAATATTTTAAGCTTAAAAACTTTGAACTAGAATCTAAAACTATTTAGAGCATGTGAAAAGAAAATGCTATGTCAGATTAAGTGCTATTGCAATATGTCAGACACACATTTAATTAACATTTAAGGATATAAGCGTTGGATTGGATTCAGAATTGTCAGATACACAATATTAAAAGAATTCAGATAAAAAAAAAGGTATCACCTTATTGCCATGTATTTTGAGCAATAATAAAAGCAATAGTTCAACTTTTTGGGAAATAACCTCATTTGATTTCTTGCCAAAGGATTTACAGTTTTAAACAAGTGAGATAAAACATTTTTAATGAGTGCTTTCGAGATGCTAATTAGTAAGCTGATTGTGTTACATCTGGAGAGAGCCACGCCAGCTCTTTCCCTGTTCCTGGTCTTTGTACTAAGCTAAGCTAGCCAGCTGCTAGCTGTAACTTCATGTAAACCGTACAGAAATGAGAGTGGAATCTATCTTCTCATCCAATTTGGATGTCAAGAAAGCAAATAGGCTGTATTTCCCAAAAATGTTAATTATTCCTTTATGGTTTGTGAGCAGCGGTAAGTTCTTTGGTTGTTTTTTATGCCCTAAGTTCCACAATCAGGCTACAAAGAGTGCGCCCCAACCATGACTTTAAATTAATGTATGTAAATAGATGGCATTTACATCTTTTTTTCTGGGTGAACGCAACAAACTTCCCCAAAATTCAACGGAGCAAACCTACGCCTCTGCACATGGTGAGAGAGAGGAACATTAGTTAAAGAAAAGTATTTTTCACTGCAACAGCTTGTGTGATTGAAGTTCCTTCAAGAAGCTGGGCTGCTTTGTTTCATGAAAAAACCATAAAGATGAAAACCAGCTCAGTGGGAGAACATTGGTAATTATTAATACCTCAAAACAGTTTATTTAATTGGAAAAACAAGATGATTAAATTAAAAGAATAAACCAAAAAGAACAAAACCTTCCTGATATTTCTTCTCTCCCTCAGTGGCCATGCCTCACATAAAGGGAATTCAGTTGTTTCTCACAAGGTTACTTAGTGTATACATCTCTGGTCCAAAGCCATTACTCAGGATCTTTCCCGGGGAGCTGCAGCACTGTTTTGTCACAGTGGAACGGAGACAGTGGCCAAAAAACCAGAGCCAATATAAGTAATGCACTCTCCTACCAACCCCCTTAGTACTGTGTGAGTGTGCAACAATGCAGCTCAGTCGCCAGGAATTAATGCCTGCATTGTACATTTCTGCAAACCAGGTTTTTGTTGTTTGTTGAATGATAAAAAAAAATTGCATTTCATCAGCGCAAGTTACATGTTACAAAAACAATATGCAGAGCAAGTGACATTTACTTTAGACTTTTTGCGCAACGTTGTATCTCTCGTTATAAAGGAAAGTCAGCTAATGGCGGTTGTTGTTAGGGATAGTTACATTGTTATGCTATTTTGTGCCTTCACTGAAATTCTTTTTTAAAAAGAGATAGTACATGGAACCATGATGGATATGTTTGTGGAATTGCCTCAATAATTCTATATGGTCAAATTTTAAAATGTTTTTTTAAATATGTAATAACAATAACTTATTTCACCAGTCAATTGGGAACAAACTGTTAAACAACAAAAACAAGATCCGCTAGATGGAAGGAGGATACTTTACAACAACTGCTAGAGTTTACTAGGTACACTTACTAAGTCCCTGTCAGCACCCACAAGCTTCACCCTACAAAGCGGATTCTGCAGCCTACAAACTGTAGTTTTTCTGTCAATGAAGCTGCAGTTCTGTTTTTTCTCAGTCATCTCCGTCTCCAGCAGTGGCCTCGGTGTCTCACAGTGCAGGTGCAGCTCACCGGTAAACTACGCTGTGTCGACTTTTAAAGTGTTGTCTTTTTTCCTTATCTCCTTTCTCCTTACTTTTTTTTCACATCTGCAAATGTCCAAAAGCAGCTTCAAATACGGCCTGGAGGAAGGGGAGAAATGTAGGCGGCAAGTGACAGCGCCAGAGGCTGTAAAGATGACTGATGTATGTAGCAGATGGAGAGTGTTTCACGACCTGTACCAGCACTCCATTTAAGTGTGTGTGTAAAATTGATGGCCAACTATAATTGAACTCTGTAGCCACTACAGTACCGAAAGCTGTTCTCCCACTTTGAGGAAAGAGGGGGAGTTCTTCTTCTCCATTTGACACGGGGGAGGGGGGGTGGGGTGGGGGGGTGGGGGTGTTTGATTTATGTAACTCTGCGGCAGGTTGGCTTTTCAACTTCACAGGCGGATTCTGATGGATTTTTCTGTGTGAGGAGAAGGGAAGAAGAAGAAGAAGAAGAAGATGGAAGAGGACCAGACGAGAAAAGGCAAGGATGATGAGGGAGGAGGGGACAGGTTATGAAGGGAGAATAAATAGAAAGTGGAGATGAATAGAGGTAAATTAAAGAGACAGGTAAGGGAGGGTAAAGAAAATTGACGAGAATGACAGAGGCAAGGAGAAGTGTAGAAGTAATGGAAAAAATGGCGAAAGGTTAGGAACTTTGAATAAGAAGCAAAAATATAAGAGGATGAGAAGGAATAGAAAAATGTGAAAGTAGGAATGGAGAAATTCACTAGATTTGCTGTGAAATTTTGCTATCATGCCAACCTCCTCAAGGCAATAACTACCCAGATAATGGATTCTGTCATCTACAACCCACTATTGACAACATGCATCATCATATTGGACATGTTTCATGGCCTGGATGTCATATGGAACTACCCCTGCTCTGTGAATAATATGACTCTATAGAGGAACCATATACAATATTAAGTGTTGGACTACACAAGAAGCATGCAGACACCATCAGCCTCCTGTTAATCTGTATATCTGTCAGCAAACTCATATATTACCCGCAAAGTAATGTACACTGTATTGTAACAAAAAAGCCTTATTGTCAAGACCCCATTTTCCCGTGCTGCAATGAGTAAGTACACAGGGTGCAGTAAGCATTGCAAAAGTAGAGGATAAAAGGCTTTGCTCATTTGCTCTTAAATTTCCCCTTGAGAAGAATGTGCATTCTGTTTGATTGAAGCTGCATCGTTATATTACAGTGGTTATGTTCCAGCTGTGTTGTGCTTCGTTCCCACACATTGTTATTGTTGAGCCTCATATATTCAGTTTGTAAGTTTAATTTTTGGACTACAACTCATGAGGGTTTTCATCAATGTTTTCAATTCTACACAACAGCTGTTTGTTTTGTTATGATGGACCCCCGTGGCCGACTAGATAGCTTTTAAGTGGTTAAACGGATAAAGCAAATAACAGTGCCCTCATGCATCTTTTAACCAGTTTTCTTGAATTCTCCACATCCGTACAAGTTCTCAATGAGTAATGGAAATTATTTATTTGAAGATGAAACTATTCATGAAGACTTTAAGCATTTTACAGAACCATTCACACCTCAACGCCGGTGAATCTAGGGACTCTCACATAACACCCACGTATCCTAACAACCACTAATTTATAATAAGAATTGATACTGGACTCCAACATGGCATCAATGCTTCTCAATGAAAAGTTTTTTTCCAGCACATAAGCCCCCTGGTTTGCTTCCAGGTAGTTCAGCCCACTTCACGCATTAATGCATCCAGCCATCGGCCGAGAGGCCAGTGAGAAACCGGAAAGGCCCCCAAAAAATGTGTTTTCTCCTATATTATTCTGCAGCGGAGCATCGCAGTGAGTCCATAACAGAGGCACATTTTATTACACATCTGTAATAAAAGCACGACAGTCAAGTGTCTGTTATCTAACTGCCAAAGTCAGTCGTACAGGTGAAATGAACGGTTACAAACCGGCTCGGTAGTGAACAACACGCCAACATGCCGATAGATTTGGTCTTTTTGTGCTTTTCAGCAGAGCTAGACCAGAGAATATTTAGTTAAAACAGAAGGCAGATGCTGCTTTGCCCTCACTGTTCTCAGTGAAGGTGGCTGGAAGTGATGAAATGTAGGCCGGTGTGGTTATTGTGGAGTGCAGCAACCTGTAATATGGTAATTAAGTAGGCAATTTGGCCTTGTGCGCGCTTATTAATTTGGAACACAATAAATACAGTTAACCAGTCACAATTTAGCGTTAATGAAAACTCAGCTCCTGGCATTTTATTCTTTTTTTTTTCTCATTGCTTTTTTTCCACCACTAAGTAACGGGAGTACCCGGCAAATCAGCTTTGAAAGTTACATACTTTCTTCATAAATACGTGCTGTGCGATGGATCTAACTTATGCAGATGGAAGGAGAGATTCTTGTTGTTCTTGTGTTTTGAAAAGAAATTAATGATATTTAAAGAAACGTGTGTTAATTTGGTTTGGTATGATTGTGTAATTGTGCCCCTGCACCTACATTGTGCATCATTATTGTTAATTAATGTATTAATGAGACACGTGACCTCAACAATGTGTGAATTACATTATACAGGTTAAATACCTGGGACTCGGATTAGGGGCAAAACTTCTTTGGGCATCAACAGCAAGTCCTTTTGTCTTTGATTTAACATTTCAAGAGTAGATGGAAACTATATTAACAAGATTATATCCCTATGAATAAAGTACTGGCAATTGCTCCAATTTAAATTAACATAGCAACAGCAAACATTTATAAAAAATTATAATGAGAACAAACTCAAAGTACACTTACAGATTCAGCATAGTAAAATGTCAGAGTCTACTTTATTACATGTCAACATGAACATGTAGATTGGAACTTGCATTTGTGTGAGTTAAAAAACGACATTACCATGAACCTTTTAAAAATGCCTATAGCCTTAGTGCAGTTTTACTAATGCATAGTCCACCAAAAGAAATGTAAGGACATAAGATTAATTGCTCCCCTCTGGTGCATTGCAGTGAAATGTCAGATTCTGGTCTTTAAGGGCCTGAGGGTCGGTTAGGGTTCTGGGCCAAGGTGTTCAGTTAGAAGGAGGTTAAACAGAGCTGGCAGGGTGGAAGGAGTCCGTGCACACCATTCCTAGTTTTCCGTTGGGTAGTGGAACAGATGGCGGAGGGGTTGCTACCTAATAATCTTGGACACTGTGTGACACTCTTCTCCTGAGCGCTTGTCTTGCTGAGACATGCTGCAAACAAGGACAGGCAAAAACACACACACACACACACACACTGCAGCGAGCTAAAAGTGTGTCACGGCTACTTGCCATCTAAACTTTTTCCTCTGGTGTTGGAGGTTAATGTCTCTGAAGAAGTAAGTCTCATGATTAACCAACCACATAGCACTTTTACTGCTTTTATTATCATCATTAGTCAATTAAATCCACTGCTGCTGTTTTATTAGTAGTGGTTATCATTTTTCTATTGTTGAAATTCTGAAGTTCTGCTATTTTTGTATGCATCATGTATGTCATATGGCTTGACTATGTTGTCATTTTTTCAGTCATCCTGATCACCCGATCACCAGATCCCACTAGGTGGGGGGCAGGGTACACATCTTCTTTATATGAGCACTAACTAAACATCAAACAACATCTTCAATGACTTCCTTCTGCTTCTTGTCCCTCTTGCTACATGTCCTGTTTTCCCTTACAGTCACAGCATCACTGCAAATCCCAGAGGGTGAGAACACTGTTGCTACATTAAAATATTAAGAGCAGGACAGCTGGCAAAAAACTTACTGTGTGAATGTTTTAATAAATAGATATAATATCACTGCCCCATCTAGAGCACAATATCTGACTATAATTAAATGTGTGTATTCTGTTAAATGAATGTGTTGCTCAGATGTATTCTTCTGATGTGTATGACAATATTTTAGCCTATTTTCTTACAGCTGCAACTCTGGCGGTATGAAACAGACTTGGGGGGAAATTTTACCAAAAAGGCTACAAAAAGTAGACTGTTATATGCCAGGGTTTTACCAAATATTTTGAAGCTTCATTTATAACATTGACATTTCAATGTGATGAAGATAAGGCTGCAATAATATCAGGCATATTAGTATCTTACCATTTGGAGAATTTGATTACAGTAGATTGAATCGGACCAAAAGTTTAAATTTGTTGAAAAAAATATGTGTAATTATTTCTAAACTTCACACATCTGAAAGAAAATTCTGCTTAAATACATCTTTCTAGGTGTTAAGCCTTTTAAAACCAACATTTTACATATACATTTATAAATATGTATGCCCTCTGAAGCTTTTCCTTCATTTAGTTCCCTTACCAGCTGCGCTCCTATTGTATAGGTAAGATGACATGGTCTCAATACACTTCTCATCTACTTGGCTATATCTCTTAGCGCAACAACTCAGATTACATTTTTAATTGTCATTTAAAAAACAAGGGCATTTCCAGATTTAAAAGCCCTGTTGAGAGCTATAAGCAATGCAGGGAGTAACTTGTAAACAGTACATGGGTCATTTGCATGTTTAATTATTTTTAACCTTTTGTTTTTAGCCTCACAAGGAAAGAGAGCTGCTCAACATTCACACTCCCATTCCATCCTGACCAAATATAATACATACACAGGCAAAGAAAGGGAAGCCTGTGTAATGAGAAATGTATAATCAACTAAACATGGAAATAACTTGTTTAGCTAACCAGAGCTTAAAAGTTTAGATGTATTAAATACCACTCTATAATACTGAAATTTAATAAGATAAGATAAGATAAGATAAGATAAGATAAGATAAGATAAGATAAGATAAGATAAGATAAGATAAGATAATCCTTTATTAGTCCCGCAGCGGGGAAATTTGCAGGCTTACAACAGCGTAGAGTAAAGTGCACACAAGAGACATAGTAGAAGAAGACAAGATAAAAAAAACAATAAAAATAAATGAAAAATAAAAATAAAATAAAACAAGTATTATAAATAAGCAATAAAAAAAATCAGTAGAAAAAACAACAATAACTGAAATATTATATTTACAGACAGAGAAAAAAAAACAACAACAACTATTTCAACTATTTTGAACTTTTTTAACTATTATTGCACAGTGTAATGTGTAATGGTTTTATTATTAAAATTACAGTGAGGATTTAGGCTGCAGGACCTATTTACATCCACTAGCAAACCTGCTCATGTCTGGCTGAGCAGTCCCACGCATGAGCGACACGCACACACACACACGCACGCACGCACGCACGCACGCACCTCTCCTTCGGGGAAACTTATCTGGTACGCATTCCCAAACCAAATACTGCACCTCTAAACATAAAACTGCTTTGTCAGCTCTGTCTTGACACTTTCACGCACAGATTTAGTGGTTGAAGTTTAAGAGTTCCTGTGCCCTTTGAATGTGACACAGTTACACTGTCAGCTGCAACTGGAGAGTGGTGAGCGTAACATTCAATGTTTATTTAATGGAGTTGCAGAAGAGAGTTCCAAACTTTGTCCTCCGTCTTACATCAAGGACAAGCTTTTGAATTAGTTTGATTAGTTAGAAATGCTGCTGGCATGCAGATATGAGACTTGTAGAGTTGAAAGACTACTCACTTGAGAGAAAGCCATAGTTCTTGCCAGTTAGGCTTAATTATAACCACAAAACAGAACAGCAAGTGAGGGTCATGCTAGAGGTGCTTTTCTCAGGCTGTGTGTGTGTGTGTGTGTGTGTGTGTGTGTGTGTGTGTGTGTGTGTGTGTGTGTGTGTGTGTGTGTGTGTGTGTGTGTGTGTGTGTGTGTGTGTGTGTGTGTGTGTGTGTGTGTGCGTGTGTGTATATATATAGTCAATTAGGAAAAGTGTTAACTACAGTACTGAGTGACATGACTGATTGTGACTCTTCCATGATGCACAGACCCTCTTCAGCTGGTCTCAAAAACATTATGACCATTGCTAGGAAATGTCTGCAGTCTTCTCCAAGATGCTAATACGGTAGGTTACATTATTTGCATATGCTTTGCATAAACAGTTGGATTTCTTGGTGCAGACACGATTTATCATAAAAACTGCTCGTTTGAATTTTGCTTACTGTTGGGAGAGTTTGCCATGTAGCTTTGTAGAACAACTAGTTCAGAGAACATTGTGTATTTTTTGGATGTAAGTAGCATGTCAAATCCTGATAGAGGCAATAAACTAGATTTTAACTGGTCAAAGCATCGCCAAAAAAACAGAGCACTTGGTCCTGTTTAAGATCAGATAAAATATAACTTTATTCATGCTAAGGAAAAATGTCTTTGCAGCAGTTGCAAAACAAATTGGGAAGAGTGAAAATTTTAAAAAGTCTCATCTGTACAGTGCCAAGATCAGGTCGCCAGTATCGATCATAAAACAAATTTTTCGCCCTTTTATTCCCTGACATCAGAAAATATGGAAACCGTTTTTATTAAGGCAAATTTCTCCAGATTGTGTAAATAAATCACACATATCTTGTTTAATTTATCACGTATTCAAATTTGGATCTCTTTGTACTTGCGAAGAACACTTTTATGTCTATCAAGTTACTATAACACAACCACCACTACCCCTGTGGCTAACTCATATAACTTATATTTAACATATAAAAAAATATTGGATTTACCTAATTTATATGCACTTGTTTAATTTCAGCTTTTTTTTGCTGTCACACCAGTCTCTCTCCTCTCCACAAGGTCGGGGCTTTGCTTTGCGTTGTGCTGCGTTGCGTGTGTGAGAGAGAGCAGAGAGACGGCATTCAAACACTCCACAGTCCGTTAGTTGGACTGTTTGGACCAACATGTTGGTGTTTTTACAAATATAAGCTGCACTGTTTCAACAATGTCAGGCTGAAAAAAAAAAGCATGCAGGCTGAAATTCTGTCTGGAGATTCAATGATATAAACCAGGTACGAGTAGAATTCATGGCTAGAAAAAGTTTGTGAGCCTCTAGCCTAATTTATGCAGTGTTTCTGCAAAAACTATGTGTAAGTTGAATGTGGATGTTTTGCATTAGGTCAGATCATTATTGAAAGTTACGTGATATAATAACGAGTATAACAGCAAGAAAGTTCACTTAGGATTGTGTGTCAAACAAACACAGGACTTTCACCAAGGAGGCCGCCATCTGTGTCCTAAACATTGACTTAACACTTATAACTCAACATTGTTATGCCTGTTATGTGAGATAATTCCGTTGTAAAGCTACATTGTTATATTATTTTAACACAAACCCAATTAATACCTCACCCAAGTAGTTTTGTTGTCTAACCTTAACCAATCTTTCCCCAATGTTGTAGTATAAGCTTTTATTCAAAGTTTTGAATAATCATCTTAGGGTCAGCAATAGTTGATCCTTTCAGATGGTTAATTTCCTTTCTTAGTGTGGCTCCTAATTTCCCCCGATATCTGATAAAATTTGCATAACTTGCTTTACTGTTTGATCTCTTTATTATGTCTTAATAAATGAAGTGCAGCAAAAGTCAAAGAGACAGAGAGCGAGAACAAGCACCGCAAAGTCCAACTGTGGAAGAGTTTAATGAAGTTTCTAGAGTGAATGAAGAGGCAGTTGTGAGGAGGACAAACTGATCTGAGATGAGTCAAGTGGAGCTGAAGTGAAATTTGACGTGGCGATAACGGGATGAGCTGACACTCCAATGACTGATGCTACCTCTGCTGCTGCCGACTGGGAGAGTGAACAAATTTAATGAATAGAGAGAGTTTTCACTTGGCCAGACTCCACTTTGTCAACACAATTGTTTTTGTTTTTTGCAAAAACAGCCCGACCCAGAGGAAGGTGTCAGAATGCTCTTACTTTCTGAAGCAAATCTCACTTCAGAAAAGACTTGAAGTGAATAAATGTAAAACCTTCATAAGCCCTGATGTGTGCAGACAGTGATAAGATACTGCACAGAAATATAGTTTAAACTTTAACAGAAGTGAAGGATTTAGGGGGATTTGGCAGAAATGGAATATAACATTCTTAACTATGTTTTCATGAGTGAAAAATTACCCAAAACTAAGGTAATGTGCTATCTTTACTAAGGTAATGTGCTATCTTAAGCTTAGAAAGAGCCATCTATATCTACAAAAGGGAGCAGGTCCTCTTTCACAGAGTCCGCCATGTTGCAATGCCATGTTTCTACAGCAGCCCAGAATGAACACTGGCAGTAGCTGGAACCTTTTGCGTGTTTTAACGTTACCTGAATGTAGGGATGGGTACTGGAACATAGTATTAAACGGCCCATGTGTTAATTAATAAAGACTGGAATATTGATACAGGCGAACAGAACACAGACTAGAAATAGAACGACAGAACAGGGAGCTTCCTAAATTTCTGTGAGGCCAGCTAGATGAGAAAAGCCAGCAAAGCATTTATTATGGTGGCAAGAGTAATTATTCTGGTGAGTCCATCTTTAACAAACCACTGAATGCCAAACAGAACTGTTCAAAACATTGCCTTCTCAATGAAGGCAGTCCTCCAGTCCGTGCACAGGGTGTAAACAGCACATAAAAACCATGACTACGATGTCGAGGGTTACCAAGAAGTAAATAGAACCGGTAGTGGGTGACCGGCATTGATTTGAAAGCCACTGCAGAAATCAATGTAACCAGACTCATGAAATGTTCAGCTGTCAGACAGCAACCGGCTCTTTGGGAATCCAAGTGTACAATTTGTCAAACCAACTTTAATGGAAAAACCCCACAGGACTTTTCAAAAATGATACTGACATTTAAATGTCAGTATCATTTTTTAAATAACCTGAAAGAGGTTACATTTCAAGAATACACACTTAATACTTAGCATCTTTATAAATATCACATATTCTCCTGAGCAGAGAGTCTTTGTCGGCCTCCTCTGTTTGACTGTCTGTGACTGTTTGACTCGCTGTTTGTTTGCTTTCCTCCAGTCAGTCAGTCTGTTTGTCTCTGCCTCCGTTTCCTATTCCCTCCGCTAGTCTGATTCTCCGGTTGATCGTCCAAGCCTCGCCAGCACTTGTTTGCGTCGCCGCATCTTTGCCACTGTGTACAGCATGTCCTCATTACTAAAACATCAAGCGTGTTGCATTAATGCTCCCTGACAGCCCCGCCTCGCCTCCATTGATGTATGCTTAACTTGACATTTCTCCAGGATCCCCAACCGGGCTTTTCCTGCCGGCCCCCTGCACCATAGGGTGGAATTGTTTGTTTTCATCTGTTTGTGTCAGTCTGCCCTTTCGTCCTCTATGTGGACGTCTACAGCACCGCAAGCCTCATGCCCTCCAACACCAGTATATTTAGTCAAGCACTGTGATTAAGTAAAATGTTCACATACCCGTACTTTACTTGAGTATAACAATGTTATGCTACCTTATACTTCAAGTACACTACATTTTCAGAGGAAAATTTTGCTCCATCGTGATTCGATGACTCGATGATTCATTTTTACCTAAAATAAATTGTATGGTATGCTTATATGAAATGATGCAGTACGATATTTCTCATCCAAACAGAGTATCTAAAGTCTATAATAGTATAACACTGTGAAAGGAGCCATTCTAGAGGGAGTATTTTTAATACTTTAAGTATATTTTATGGATAATTCTTTAACTACACTAACATTTAAAATTTAGGACTTTTACATGTAATGGAGTATTTTTAGACTGTGGTTTTTCTAATTTTACTTTAGTAAAGGATCTGAGTACTACTTCCACCACTGGCCAACTCCCCTTCAGTACACCATTGCTTCAAGTTATTTTTCTTCTACTTTCTTACATTGATTCATCATTTTGGCATCAGGCAATATTTAAAAAGAAAAAGAAAAATCAATCCAATAGGTTCTTCTTGCACATGGTATTTCATACACCTTGAATCTTGTAATGTCCAACAAGCACCAAATATTAAAGATGACAAGATAGTGTTTTGTTGTGAATCACAGTCATCATTCTCTGCTTTCGGATGAATTATGTGACAGAAGACTGTCAAGGACACTCGCGTGAGGTGAGCTTCAGCTCGAGGCCTGGTGGGCGCCAACCGTGATAAACGGATTGAACTGGTTCAGCTGTTACAGCACCATTTGGACAACCCCGAGGAATTTAACACAGATACTGTGCATTGTACAACAGGCCATCTATCTTGGCAAGGAAGCCCTTACTTTTGATTTTTTGGTTTTCATTTTCTTCTGTATCATCTGATTTTGCTGAAGTGCTCTTTAAGATTGTTCTGCCAGAGTTCTGAAATGAGAGTGCAGGGACTATTTGACAGCCTCTTTAAGAGGACAGTGGATGATATATGAAAGTGAAGTACATTCTGTGGAAAACAATATCCCAGTTCTCATCTCAGAGAGCTGCACACAACTGTGTTCAACAGCATCCTTACTCAATAACAAATCAGTGCGGTGACAATCAAAGGCTGCTGTTTGCTGCATTACTTGATCCACAGCTATTCAAGCAATACAGGCAATTCTTCCTCAGGACTGCATGGAAGACAGATAGAGCCAGACACAGCTTTCAAATTCTCTAGAGACATTTCTATTCAAAATAAAATTGAAACAAGGACCTCATGCTGATTGACAGAAATCCTTAAACCAGTCAGACATTTTCCATCAAAAGCAATTCTACATGTAGAGGAATATTTCACAAGGCAATACATACAAATGGATTAAAAAGCTCAACATTCAACAGCAGTCTTAATACAGTTACATAATAAGAAAAATTTCCATCATACAGAATATGATTTAACAGCTAAAACTGCAAAAAAATAAGGTTCTGAAAAACTAAAATACAACATACATCTAAAACAATTTATTGACTAATAAGTTGGTCTACAGGGAATTGTTAAGTGTTAAACAAAAATGTGAAATATTTGCTAGTTTTGCCCTCTTGTGACGATTTGCTGATTTTTGTTCTATTGTTTTATTCTATTTTATAAAAAGAAATGGTATATGTATGTATTTTGGACTGTTGATGGGACAAAACAAGACATCCACCCAAAATTGTGACTGGCTTTTTTCACCTTTTACGACAATTAATAAATTAATCAAAACAACAGACAGTTTACCTTTTTGAAATAATTGTTTCTCCCAGCCCTGATACTGCATGCTGTTGTATATTCAATAGAAGAAGGAACAGCAGGAAATTAGAAATCAGCAGGCTATTAAAACAATGTTATCAGCAATGCAAATTGACTTAATATTACTTAATGTTGTGTGATAATTTGTGTTCAGAGAACCGTAAATGTGTATTAATTCAGTTAACTGTTGTACATTCCTGTACCGCTGTGACGTTACTACCTTTGTCAGTGTGCATGTAGTCTACTGTTGCCAAAACCACCTGGTTGCTAATTGCTTCAGTTACAGCCTGCTGTCTCAAACGACCGAGCCAGGCAAGACAACATGACGACACACTGAGCAAAGCCTCGGGGCCAAAACGTTTGTCTTCCCTCCCCTCTTTCTCCTCTCTCGTGTCAAAAAATGTTGGAAGCAATTTGGTGTAAATTGTTTTATTGCACCAGATAATTATATTCATTACATGCAACCAATTGTATAAGATTCTGGTTTCTGCCTTCTCCATTTATGTTAGCAGGAGACAGTGTATTCCCAACTATAATATGTGTATATAGCTGTATATTGTAAACATCTGGACACCTCCCAGTATATAGGAGTCACATATGGTTTTATAATGAAGGTCCACCGGTTAATAAGTCGCATGTGTATAATGATTAACAAACAGTAAGGCTTGAGCAGACGTGTGGTTGTAGATTATTTCCATAGACTACATCCTGTGCTGGCACTGGATGTAGCACAATTGTCCAATACAAATGAACTAACAGAATTCCAAGGGATATTGCACAAACGGAAGCAGTGCAGTGAAAATGTCAAAGTTGTACAGTAGGAGTGGGTAGTATGACAATTTATTCCATACAAATGTAGAATATTATTTTACGAGTAAGTGATTTCGCTGGTATAAATACCTCCGGAACATTTTGTGCCTTGATTATGAAGTCAACCGTACAGAGATGGCAAAAAATATGAGGGGAGAAAAATACTGGGAACGTTACATGACAAAAGTTCTAGGCTGGACTCATGTGTATCAGTGCTTTTACACCTTTGGCCACCAGGGTCAAGGTTTTTTGACCGTGGTGGCAAAAAGTTGTGTGTTTTATTCACAAGACTAGCCAAAAGCAGACAGACATTCCCAATCAGTTACTGTTAAACTGTTAAACTCTTTTTTTTTTTTTTTTATAATAAAATATAAATCAATCCTTTGTTGTAAAGTCCTTCCGCCCGTTTTACATATAAACCACCAACCTCTCACTGGTACAATGTACCGTAGTGACACGCAAGTTGTTTTGCTGTACTACTACAACAACAGTACTACTGTTGGTCTGAACGAAGCCTAAGCCACAGCTAACACATTAGCCATTAAACCTTGATATGTTGATTGTATATAAGCTTAGTGCTGTTCTGTTATTTTGGAGTCTGCTTCCTGCCCTCTAGTGGTCAGTCACTTGCATTTTGCAGCTTTGATAAACGTTGTTATTTTCCAAAAGCAGTCTGTGGCATTTTTCCCAGAGCCCCTACTAAATCACTGAGATATGCCTACATAATGCACATCCACACACAAAAAAACAAACAGCTGTGTACCTACAGCATATGTGTCCTGCCAGATCTCTGGAGCCATTGTTACGCAGCGAGTAGGGAAATGTCATTGTTCACTGCAGCGCCTGGAGGAGGGTTGTCATACACTATACATATCTCTGTTGTTTGGCTTATCCTGACAGGACAAATTCATCACTGCTGGGCACGTTGGCTTAGCCTTCAGCACAACCAGCGCAAGCACAGCAACATTTCCACGGGATGAATGCTCATGCTTTTCGTCCTCTCTTCTGGCGCGCTGCCGTCCTCCTTTCATGTGTCCGTTATGCTTTTTATTCTTTTATCTTGCATTGTCTCTTAGCTCTTGATCTTGTCTGCCCATCTTTTTTGTACGAGTCTTTCTCAATTGTATTGTCTTTTTGCTCTCCTTTTCTTCTCCTTTGTACTCATCCCTCCTTTTGTTTACATAGTCTTGTTCATTCTCTTTGAGCATTTCTTCCTCCTTTACACATTATTCTCCCAAAGCCCACTGCTATTATAGACCTAATTTCAGAATACACAATTAAATATTCATAAAGAACTGTACAAGGGGTGGCAGGTGCAAGGGGAACAGGTGCCCCAGGTTTAATGTGAATGTATTGTAATGTTGAATGAATGAAGACCAACAAAATTAATTAACACTAAATTACAAAATTTCATAAATGGACAACTATTTACACGGTCATGTTACTAAGTCTAAATTCAATTGTATTTATTGGAGTCAGTTCGACAATCTTTCCTATTGCCTCAAAAACGTTACACACACACTGACATTCTATCTTATTTCAACTCAAATGACATTGCTATTAATGACTAAACTGTGTATTAACTGTTACTTCAAGTCATATCAGTTCTAATAAAATAACAATTTACCCTTCAGATGTTGCCCACAGATCATCTGATCTCTTTGTTTTTGTGAGCAACTCTAAGCTCATAAGAATTAGTCTGCTTTCTCTACTCTAACTAGATGCAGTCCATCACCTCTGGCCCTATTCACTGTCCCATTATTCAGGTTAAATGGACTCCATTGTGAATATTACATGCTTTTCTCCCTGGGTACCTAATCATGATGAATGGAGAATCATTGTTTTCCTCCCTGCAGATAGATATCTTCTGCCATAATGATGAAAGCATGGTCTTTTTCCTCACTCTCTGCAGTATTGATAACCCAACGTGTCCACCGGGAAATGCACAGTGCATCAACTGTGAATAGCTGGTTTGGTGAAGAACATAAAATCCTTTTATGTGAATGCATGTCTGTGTTTCTGCATCCCGTATGTATGGCTTTCTGGTGTAAGCTGCCACTTGAAAACTTTGAAAGAGAACAGTCAGAATACACACTTCAACCACTCGAGTGCCCAGCATATTGTACTTCAAAATAGTCCAGAGCAGCAAGGGTCAATTAAACTTTGTAGCTGGAGAGGTTAAAGTGCTGCTCTAGTTTGTCTCAGTGAGGCTGCAGGGCACTGTTGTGAGGCTGTATGGTGACTAACAGTAGGAAACAAGTAGGAAACATGTCTACAAGCAACTGTGAATCCAAGTCAAATCTCCAGTCTTTAAGGACCTAGTGACAGTCAAGTCCTAACTTTTTGGTCATAGGGTAAAGATGCTTGGCAAAAAATACTGTACTAAGAAATTACAGGCACATTTTTCTTGGTTAAAATATCAGGCCATTGCTCAACAAATGTAATGTAATTTAAACAAAGCTATAAAAAGAGTATTATACATTGTACTAACATGTACTGCAGTAGGAGAGAAGCACACTATTTTAGTTGTTGCCTTATAACACAAACATCTCAGAAGCTCACCAACATATATTTTGGTTTTCTTTGTCAATGCTGCATCCACTTATCTGGCTCTCAGTCATGTAAATGCATCCTGACACAGGTACTGTGCTGAAAACAACCTGTCCATTCTCACGTTTGTATCGGCGTTGAATTAGAGTCCTTTTTTTCTGTCCATCAGACTTCACTTACTCATTACAAAAAGGTCCTGCTGTCTTTCTCTGAACATCAAAATCATGCTTAGGTAAGGCCATCACATTGTCCTGATTGACACCATTTTCTGCAACAAATATTTACATTAAGACTTAAATAATTAAATGTAGCTATATGACTTCTAAGACCTTGCCACATCAGAAAACACACATGAAAGAGGATTATTTTATTTAAATGTGGCATTTGTGTTTTGCACATACCCCTGTATTCAGCTTCTCTACCCTCTGTGTGCTTTTATTAATGCTGCCTGTTTTACTTACATCATATTGATAGTTTCATTAAAAACCTTCAAGGTTCCCCACTTGCTAATTGGTTCTTTAATAGTGACGATAAAACGCAATATTAATGAGGAATATGCTGTATGTTTGTGTAAAAAAAATGATGGTTCACAAATCAGCAGTTTATAAGACAATGTCTCCGTGTTTGCCTAATATTATCTTGTTTTAACCAGTAAATGAACAAGGAAATGTCACCACTTTGCTCACTGTCAGTTTGCATTAATCACATGCTGTCAATGGACCATGCTAGCTGCTGTACAGAATGTTTGTTTGTTTGTTTTCCAGAAGGAATTAACGAGATGGCAAAAGCCATTACACCTTTAAATAACCATTGTACTGCAGTTTGTGGAGTATCTGATCAAATAGTCATTTTGGAGACTTAAAAAATAAAAATAAAAGGTATTTTCTTTACTAGCATTAATTGGTCAAAATTATTTTAATGCTTAAACGCCACAAAAATTATTTCAATTAGTCGTTTGACCCTTTTTCAAGTAGATATATTTGCTGGTTCCAAGGATTTGTTGCCTTTCATTGTATTATGTAGCAACTAATTACCTTTTGCTTTTGAACTGTTAGTGGGACAAAACAAGTAATTTGTTGCTTTTGGCCCTAGTAAATCATTTGATATTGAAAAAAAAAAATTAAGAATTGAGAATATGCAGATTAGTCGATAATTGATATTTCTTATGACACTTATTGACCTTGGATGGTCATTTCCTCACAAAGCAATGCTGTAGCTTTCAGCAATTCAAAGGGATCACAATACATCTGTGATTGAGGATTGACTACATTGGAGCTTAGGAAGCAACATGTAGTTATGTGTTCAATATACACTAAAATGTAAGCAAACTACCACATATTTTAGTAAACAGACGGTTTATTTGTCTGACCTGTGATCAGGGCAGCTTGGGAGGAAGCAGGAAGTAACCTACTTATTATTAATAATATTGTATTTGAGTGACAGATGCTGTCCTACCTTTTTATATGTCGATGACCCACAACCAGACGTCTTTGCAGTTTTGTCTCATTAGACGACATAGATTTTTGTGCACCACTTCGTCAAACACCGGCTGCTTCATTAAGACAGTGTTTGTTATTTCAGCTTTTAAATTATCACATTTGACTCTTTGATAAGCTCCCCTAAACAGGCTGATGCTACACTATGATTGGCCATTCTTCATGTAAGGGGCGGGACTAAGCAAAGTGTCAATTACCTTAATCATTCCAGCTTTTGTACAGAAAACAAACTGAAACGTGCCTTTAAAGACCAACTCATCGGCACACACAATTGACAAACAGATACATTTAAATTAAAGTCGAGCTTTCATACTAGCTGTATTTTTGAATATACACATGATTTTTATTTTTATTTATGTACCTGCAGGCGTTCTAGCTCACAAGATTTCTTTCTTGTAGAAAAAAGTCGATATAGATATAGACTAGGTTGCTGCTCATAAGTTGTATTTGACAGATTTGTGAACAACTCTTCTCACAACTCTAAATATGAATTCATACTTGAAAGAAAAACCCATAAAGATACAAAATCAACAGTCAAAGTAACAAGCAAGAAAAAAAACATCAAAGCAAGAGATAAAGAGGGAGAGTCGTGGACAATTAATATAAGATTATTACCAGACTGTTCTTCTATACCAGAGGGGTTTAAGAAGTGATTTAAGAGATTACACAGATTTAGCGGCCAGTGAGGTTCAGGCAGGTTCATTTAAAGTCTAAAGAACCAAAACGTACAGAATAGTGAATTTCTTTGTCTTCCACAATATAAAGTTAATCTGATCCGGAAGCTGTTTTTAAATTGGCAGCAGTTGCACTTGGAACATAAAGCAGATTGCTAATGACATTCACGAGCATAATGTCATATTGGAACGACCCATGCAATGTACACCTCTTTATTCTTCAAACTCAGTTTAGCTGCATTTGGTTGAGGGACACTCCATTGGCATGACCTGAGGAGAGGGTTACCAAAAGAAATTATATGATTTTATCAGTTTAACCAGCGGTAGTATCAGAGCGCAGCACTGTCATTTTAAGCAATCTTAACTCAAACAGGAGTAAGTGGTGCATTTGTTGGGGACTATTTTCAGCTGTGGATAAATACATACTATGTGCTCTGGTGAGTGTTTCCAGCAGCAGGGCAATGTCTGTGGGATTGATTCAGGATAAACTACAGTGCCCTTGTTCATACTAATGAAGGAACATGTCAACCAGTGCAGCAGTGTGGCTGACTGATGTGTTTAAATAGTTTTTTTGACAACAGCAGGGCTGTATGGCACAGAGGAATACGCTTTAGATACACAGATAGTACTCGTTTGTAGGATCAATTCACTTTTTCTTCGGCCTTTTCTCAGGACAAAAAATATCCCCAGCCTCATCATTTAAGGCTTTTTTCTGTCTGCTTTTTTTATAGGATTTTTCTTTAAATGACATAAAAATATCTGTCTCTCTCTCTCTCTCTCTCTCTCTCTCTCTCTCCTTCCATAGCTGTTCATAGGGCAATCCTCCAGATGCAGCTGGACCAGAGGACCAGACTGAGGCCTTTCTTTGCAGTGTGTCACAGCCTGCCAAGGTTCATGTCAGCAGGATGTATGCCAGGTTTACCCCCCGACTCATCCTCAACCCTCCTGGCTTCATCAGACATAGATAACCAGACTCAGTCTACCCATGTTCACTCTATTCATCTTTTTTTTTAGAACTGTTGGCTCTTTCCTTTAATCTGAAAGCTGACAGATGTTGTGTGGCCAAAAGAGCGCTGTGCTAGGTTTCTATTTAGGCAAAGCAGAGAAAGAGAAGTCAGTTAAAGCTGACAATTTACAATAACCAAATCCTGAAGAGAAAAATAAGTGTCAGCATCATTGCGAGTTGTTCCTGTTACTTGCTGTGACTTTTTAGACCCCTTTAGATACTTTTATTCAAAGCTAGTGTGGGACTTTTATATATAAAAAACAAGTTCTCAAAATACAGATTTAGCCAACTGCTGCCAGGGAAAGCTCTAAGTATGTGGGAGATGTAGTCTCTGGTGTCTGTGGGAACACCAGAAGAATGCCCATTGTTCCCAGAGTGAGTAGTTTAACTCCCCAACAACGCTGTCACATGAGAGTTACACAAAGTGCCTTCAAACAAACTTGCTCACCTACAGTTTTCACAGCACAGCTGCAGATTCTAGCTCTCTAATTGGTTAGAAGGTATTTTGGTCTCACTGTATAACCAAACACCTTAGCAGGCAAGAAGGGGAGAGATCATACCGAAAGAAGCTAGGAGTATGGCAGAAGCTATAGCGTTCAGAGGAAAGACTAAAGTCCCCCCCAAAAAAGCCATCGTCGCTAAAATAGGATCTGGATACGAGGGGAATGTAGTGAGCTCACCTCCAGGCATACATCATAAGCACGTCCACAATGTTTGTGTAATTAACTTCAGATTCAGATAATACAATTCAAATTACTCACTGCCAGGGGAGCAAAAAGTTCCACACTTTAGCTTTAAACAAGAAACTAGAATGTATGTTTATTTTGTTACCTGCGTGACCACTAAAGTCATGAATATACTATAGTGATGGGATACGTAACCTTTAATAAAAGCTGTAGGCATAAAAATCAAGGCTTTCTAAACAAGATTAGCTATTTAACATCCATTTCGAGCTAAGTTACTTCAATTATGTCAGGCTAATCAGAATAAAATGTCAAATTGTATCAGAGACGTCTACCTGTCAACCTATGCAGATTTTTGTAAGGAAAAAAGGAAATATTTTTAGTTTAATGTGCAACAAAAATGAAGCATTTCCCTTCCCTTCAGAATAAAAGTAATTATGAAAATTTGTTTTTTTACATCAGAATTTAAACTTTCTATACATGATAAGAAAAAGCATCTAGAATCACATTATACCAAGAAAACTAACACACCCAATCCACACCTACTATAAGAATTATCAAATGTTTCTGTATATAATGCATAATGTGTTTGAGACGCAAATCACTTTAGAGACCTTATAACGTCCTATAAGACTTTCTCAGGTCATGGTCAATGCCACTAATCAGTCTTTACAATACACCAGTTAAGGACTTCACATGCATAACAGTATGTAGCAATAAATTACTATATATAAAATTAAAATAATTGCAGCACCAATAGGTGTGAGAATATATTTAATATTTCCTATTTTTAAAGCTTTCCGTCACTTTTCCTCCCCCTCACAAGCAGGCCGTCCCTCCTGTCTTTTACACGCTCCACAAAGTTATCAGTGTGTGTGCGTGTGTGTGTGTGTGTGTGTGTGTGTGTGTGTGTGTGTGTGTGTGTGTGTGTGTGTGTGTGTGTGTGTGTGTGTGTGTGTGTGTGTGTGTGTGTGTGTGAGCATGATGGACACTATCAACAAATATTCAGCAAAGTAATGTCTGCTTCAAGTTCACTGCTTTTCAATATTGGTAGACTGTTGCTATAATTAACTCTGGATAAAGAGCAAAACATGTCTGCTGAATCAGGGTAAAAAGGCCTCTTTAAACACCTTAATTAGAATTAATCAAATATTTTAATCAATTTAATTGTTTGTTATGTTGATTGCCAAAATTCACTGGTTCAAACTCATCCATTGTGTATTAAATATTACATATTTGCTGGTTTTCTGCGTTTAATGAATTTGTTTGAGTTTAGGGCTGCTGGTCAGTCAAAACAATCATCCTGAAGATGTCATTTTGGACATCTTTCAAAAAATTTGTAGATGAAACATTTTCATACAATCCAGCGTATGATGGGAAGATTAATACATTATAAAATATGTATAAATTGCAGCTCTTATTCTGTGTAAAAAGAGGTGGTTTCAACTTTTCACAATTTAATCAACAGATGAAATATAATATCTCAACTTTTTATGTATATGTTCACAACCTACAATGCATTTACAAGTTTCCAAGAGGGTGCCAATCATGTCAGGCACTGCAGGTGTCATTTCTGTCTTCTGTTTAAAGACTGCAGGAGTTTCTTCCAAAAGCACAGCAGTAGACCAATATTAATGCCAAACTCCATGATGCTCTATCTTTGTGAAAGTCTTATCCATCTGACTGCAGGTAGGAAAACAGGAGAGCACAGGGAGGGAATGTAAACTTCCACAAACTATCAATCCAACAAACTTTTGGCTCATAAGGCACTGGACACTGAAACACCATGCTGTTCAGATGTATGATTCGTAGATATTGAATTTCAAATCTTAAACAAACAACCTGAGTTGAGACAATCCAATTATGTAGTAGCCGGCTTGAGACAACCAATATATCAAAGTCCTGCTGAAAACCCTGTCAAATTAAAAGATCGGACAAAAAAAACACAAGAAAACTCAAAGCTAGCACCTTACCATAGTGCAAAAGCCACTCTGATGCTGAATCAGAAATCAATGGAGAGGTGTAACAGACCCGTGTGTGACAGCGAGGAAATTATGAAGTGAGGTGAGAGGATGATGAATGGAGGGTGCTAGAGCGGGTCCCAGGTGTACAGCTGTATGGCAGGTAAGGACAAAGCCAGACAGGATGATCTGTGATGATGGGAAGCAGGTGATAGAGCTGTAGAGGGAGAAAGATGGCAGGTTGGGGAAAGAAGAGAGACCTAATAACTGTCGCCCTGGGAATATTTTGATGTAAAATTCTGCGATATCAACCGAGACCACAGCGGCCATGGCAACGGAGAAATGCATCCCATCACAACAACTTCAGACCCTGCTGGATACTGGTTTTCTGGAAATCATTTGCACACAGGGGGTAATGAGTCATAAATTCAGCATCACATATAAAGCTTTCGCCTTAAGAGCTGCTTCATACTTAAAGAAAAAAAGATAGAAACAATGCAGCAAATATGCACTCTGAGTTAGTTGGTAAATATTACAGCTGAATCAAAAAGTTGTATAAAAGAATATCAACCTGCAGCTATCATGACGATTGATTAATCATAGGTTATTTTTAAGCATTCTAGAATCCCCACCTCACAGTTGTATGCCTCCGCCAACCTGTCAAGTTGCAGTTCACGCCCATGTCTATGCAGACTCATAATATGTGTAGTAAAGACTAGGACGGAACTGAATAAAGTATTTGTGGCAGACTTCCTTTCCCGCTCACAGGTGGGGGGGGAGTAGGCTAGGCCGGACGGCTCCCCGGCCTAAGTCGGGCGGTGGAGGTGTGTGGCAGTGGGCGTGGTCTGCGCTCAGCTGCAGGGGAGAGAGGTGTGGGAGTGGTTCATGGGAACAGTGCCGTTGTGAGTTCAATCAACACAGCTGTAATGTGGTGCTAATTATTCCAAACCTATTTAAGCAGTAGCAGACTGGAGTTCTGGGCTGGAGCAGACACACACTCGTGGAACGAAGACAGAGACAAGAACGTGGAAGCTGGACCGAGTGCACCCGAGAAGCCGGGCAGCGAAGCAGAGCGCAGAGCGACAGTCCGCATTTTGTGTTTATTTTTGAGCAAATAAAAATCCTGTGTTAAACTTACCTGTCAAAGCCCGTAAGTGTGTTGGGGAGAACCTACGGTAGTCAAGAGTCGGCTACAGTATTACTTTAGTATTTTTTCATTCGACAAAATGGAAGTTATCACTATATTGATGTGCATTATTCCAGTGAAGGATTTATGATTGACAAACATGCTGCCTTCATTTCGAGTTTACAGAGGAGTATAGAGGGCTAATAAAGAGCTTTAACACATGGTGCAACGACAAACACTTTAAGCTCAGTATCCGCAAAACCAAGGAGCTTGTGGTGGACTACCAGAAAGCCCCCTGTCCTGGTTGTCATTCGTGAAGAGGAAGTGAAGGGGGTGGATTCAGATAAGATAAGATAAGATAAGGAGAAATTGTAGAAATTTACAGGATAACAGCAGCATAGAGATAGTGCAAACAAGAGACATAGTAAAAAAACAAGTATTGTAAATAAGTAATAAAACAGGAAAGAATATTAAATAATAATAGTATTTATAAGTATAATAGTGTATTTATATTGCACAGATTATTTTGTGTTTTATGGTCTACTGGGATGGCAGACAGAGCTGGTTGTGCCGCCTGACAGCAGCATGAAGGAAGGACCTACGGTACCTCTCCTTCACACACCGGGGGTGGAGCAGCAGGTGGCTGAAGGAGCTGCACAGAGCTGCATGGGGTGGGAGGTGTTGTCCATCAGGGATGATAGCTTAGCCATCATCCTCCTGTCTCCCACCACTTCCACCGTATCGAGTGGACACCCCAGGACACTGCTGGCCTTCCTGACAAGTTTATTGAGTCTCTTCTTATCGGCTGTCGAGATGCTGCTGCTCCAGTAGACCACTGCATAAAAGATGGCTGATGCCTGTTAGTGTAATCAGTACAGTCCAGTTTATTGTTCAAGTGAACACCCAGGTACTTATAAGTTTTCACAATCTCAATGTCTATTCCCTGGATGTTCACTGGTTCCGGAGGAGGGTGTTTACCACGGTGGAAGTCCACCACCAGCTCTTTGGTTTTACCAGAGTTGATCTGGAGGCGGTTCCGCTGGCACCATCCTATAAAGTCCTGGTTCAGTTCTCTGTATTCCCTGTCATCACCGGCGGAAATGAGGCTGACGATTGAAGAGTCATCAGAGAACTTTTGCAGGTGGCAGTTAGCAGAGTTGTGTGTAAAGTCCGAGGTGTAAATGGAGACGAGAAATGGAGCCAGAACAGTTCATTGTGGGGCCCCCGTGCTGCAGGACACCGGGTCTGACTTACACTCCTGTATCCTCACATACTGTGGACGGTTGGTGAGGTAGTCCAGGATCCACGCAGTGAGGTGGTGGTCCACCCCAGTCTGCTCCAGCTTGTCCCTCAGAAGCAAAGGCTGGATGGTGTTGAAGGTACTGGAGAAATCGAAAAACACCTCACAGTGCTTCGAACCTTTTCCAGGTGAGAAAGGCAGCTTTGTAGCAGGTAGATGACAGCGTCATCCACCCTGATGCCAGATTGATAGGCGAACTGAAGTGGGTCCAAAGATGAGCTCACCAGGGGGCGGAGATGTACAAGGACCAGCCTCTCCAGGGTCTTCATAAGGTGGGATGTTAATGCCACCAGCCTGAAGCTGTTCATTCAAGTACCTAGTAAATCAATAAAAAAATGGACTGGTTCCACAACACTGAAGCCCTCTTCAGGAAGGGACAGAGCAGACAGTTCTTCCTGGAGAGACTGAGATCTTCATAGTGTGCAACAGGCTCCTAGAGATCAATCTGTAGGAGCCAGTGCCATTTTCTTCACAGTGGTGTCTTGGGATGGTAGCATCAAGGCTTGGAGTTCAGACGTCTCAACAAGCTGGTAAAGAAGGCCAGCTGGGTGATCATGTTTGAACTTGACAGTGTGGAGGCAGTGGTGGAGAGGAGGACAAGGGAGAAAATCAAAGCCATCTTGGATATCCCTTCTTACCGTCTCTACAACGAGCTGTAGCAGATTTGCAGCTCTTCGCAGAGAGAGGGATGAAGGATAAGATCAGATCTGGGAGTTGTTAAAACAAGTACTACCTGTGCTGTGACACCTAGATGATTAATTCCTTTATTACAAGTTTAGATTCAGTATGTTTTACATGATTTTAAACCACAGCACCCATTTTGTGAGAATGGTGTGCACCGGCACTGTAGCTCAGACTGTATACAGACAAAACAGAAAGCAGGTTAAATTCCCAGACACTGATACAAGCCCATTATCATGTAGGACAGAAAACTGATTATTTCTGCTCCTCGCAGTGTCATCCAGCTATTCTTCAACTTTGAAAGCTTTTACTTTACAGAAAAACGATGCTGTTTAATCTAAAACCAGCAGCTGTGCAAATAGTAACTCATTCTAAATTGGAGAAAAAGGAGAAAGGCCTGGGAATAGAAATATGTTTTGCTGTGTGAATGAATGCAGGCAAACATCTGTGTATTTGCCGCCCCACTGCTATGGGCCTTGTGTGTTAGGGGGAGATATTGTGTCTATTATTGCAATTGCTATTTCGATAGCATAGTCCAAACACGCAACCAACTGGTTGTTCAACTGAAAAATGAATATCTGGATCAAATGCTTCTTTCCTTTTCAGCAGGGAAAGCCAAGCGCAGAATAGACTGGAGTGTGAAATCCTAGAATTGAAATTTAATAGAGAAAATTCAACTTGTTTGGACAGCCAAAGAGGATAGGAAATTGGGTGTTTACCCACTGTGTAAAAGTTTATTAGCAGGAGTAGATTTGTGTTTGGTAATAAAAGTAAAGATCTGCGTGCCGTAACAAAACAAACTGAACCAGAAGAGAGGAGAGGGTGAGGGATAAACATGCACACACGCACATAGTATGAGCACAATATTTGAATATATCTTTATATTTACATACATACAAGACACAGCTAATTACAATTACAATTACATTACGCATGCAAGATGTATGATAGACAGAGACAGGGTGACACAGAGACAGACAGAACGACATGCGAGAGGTGGCAGTAGGGGGACAGATAGGAACGGATTGACTGGGAGACGTTCTTATCCTGTGAGTAAAACAGTGCAGGCTGGTCATCCAGAAAATAGAAAGTGAAAGGTGTTTTCAAGAGAGACAGTGGATAAAAGGTGATCCTCCCTCACTCTCAATCCCCCAGTGGTCACACAAGCCAAAATAAAAAGCTGTCTGAGTGCTGAGGCAGGAGCTGGGATCGCTGGAATAAAAAAGAAAAGGAAAAAAGGAGACTCGGTGCTAAAGTGTTTGCATTGTTGACATCTACTGTAAAGACAGGATAAGGAGAGTGATGCTTTTCAGCTAATGTGCAATGAAAGTGCAATTACCCTTCAGGCCTCGAGCCAACACTTGGCTCACTTTTCTTTTCCATTTATCACACTATTTTTAGTTTTTTCCACTTCAAGAAAGCATTTTAGCTTTTCCCCAATAATGTGGAAAATGTAAAAGATCATTATGGGTCTTCTTAGAGCATATAAATACTTTAGATTATTTAGATAAATTACTTTAAAATATTTAAAAAGTTTATTAAAGTTTGGTGAGCTAAATTCCAAAGCAAATTTTATTAATACAAAAAGGCTCACCCAGCCCAGGCCTGTCACCTCAGATGGCTAACAGATGTCTGACCCTTGTGCCTCGTCCTCATTCCCGTTCTTCCCCATCCTTACAGCAGGTGGTTTGCGTGATAGAAGAAGCCATTTCTCCTCATATAAGACAATTCCGTGTGGGGAAATGTTGCATATTAGCACAAATTTCCATCGAGACTGCACATTTCCATCCACGACAGCCCAGCACCAGATGTTTATATATCAGACCACTTGTGCTCATATGCATGTGAAAAATGACACACTGTGCTGGATGGATAAACATAACATCAATTCTGCTCTCCAGCTAACAATTACCTTTTCTATTCATCAGAATCAAAACACATTTGCTTGTTCAGACAGACTCAGCCGGGGGACAGAGTCATTGGACAACAACAATAGTCGGACTGACAAACGGTGTTAGCTGTGGATTATGATTTAAATAATTGTGACCCTTGTGACCTCAGCTGGTGTGTCTTAATGCATCGTAATTAATCTGGATCGCTCTGAAACAATAAATGAACACCAAAGTCTGATTATCAGTCCAGTTTTCTCTTTCACTCTCTATCTGAAATGTTTCCAACTTATCATGATGTGTCCTTCATTATGGCTCCTACAAAGTAAATCAGTGAAGCAAAGTGACTTTCCAAGCCCAGACCCTCCCAGTGGGTATTCTGGAGAAATTAGATTTTTACAGAGTTTACGGTTCCCTATAAAGGAATAAAAAGGTTATTGTTTGTCATCTCTTATTAAGACAGAGAGATTTTGTCTCCTTCTGGCGTGGCATGCTGTTATGTAAAGCAGAGCTGTGATCGGTGTTATGCATGTAAATACTGTCACATTGCGGAAGTGGATGGGATGTTTCTTCAGAGCAGAGCAGAGAAGCCTACATCTGATGAATTATTTAAGGCAATGAGGCAAACATGACCGAGCGGTGCTCAAATATAGGTACACTAAAAGAGAGCAAACGCACACTCACATGCACAGGAATGTCTTGGAGTGCAAACATTGAAAAATGAGCTGATGTATAATACATGGATGCAAATCTCATTTGTGTAGCAGAAGACACGTATGTGCACCTCTGAACTCCTCCCCCATATACAAGTGCAGCTGGCAAAATATATAATTCCAGACGTGATAATTTCATTATCCCTGCAATGGTTCCTTTGACAACATAATTGTGGTGGTCTTACAGAAATCATGTCTGAAAGGTAAAGACTGATTTGCTCACCAGAAAAACAGCACAACATTCACATGCAATTTGTCATTAAAAAAGGTGCTAATCTTAATATTCATAGCATGTCTTTTGCCTCCACACGGCTCTGACCATGGCAACGGCTGAGCTGGCGGCTCACAGCTGATGATGCTAACAGCAAGAAAAATGCAAACAACTGTAACAGCGCTGACAGATCTCACCGTGCTTACCTGATGGGGAACCGGAGGGTGGGCGTTCTGGTCAGCGATGAATTCCCAATCGTATCCATCTCCAACCAAATGATGCTTGGTACAACACCAGCTGACTGTTTAACCTGTCTGTTATGAATGCATTCAAATTAATTAATTGTTAAAAACTAACTATTATGTGCCGAAAACGTGTCTGTTACAGTGTTACAAAACTCACAGGCAGACTGACTTTAAACCATGATTTAACAATTGACTACTTTTGAGAATGATAAAATGAGGAGGGTATTTTCTTTGGTAAGATAAGGGAAATTAACACAGAATCACATGGGGCATGAAACTGCTGCTACACTGCTCCTTAAGGGCTTTACACATGAACTATGTTGCACCTAAGGCCATTCGGAAGGTATTTTTTTCAATCAGCTTTCAAAGTCAAAACATGCGCTGACGTCACTGAAAGAGAGTGCGCCTGCACTGTTTAGAATAAAGTCTTATTAGGCCAAACTTAATGACAAGCAGTTTGTCAGGTATTGATCACTATTGATGCACTGAATAATCAAACAGATTACATCACAGCCATCATCTTAGAGACAATCATGACTCGATTCCATTTTTGATTAATGACCAATATTGACCTCAAGTATTGATCCAATCCAATCCCTGTTCATTCTTGCAGCACCATTGCATCGCCTGTAGTGTCTGTAATATTTCCCCTGATCCTTGTCTCTCCTGAACAGGCCTCACCCCCCACCCTTCTCTCACTCCTCACAAATGCCCTTTTTAGACAGGCGCAGAGATCCCTATTCATTATTATAATCCCCTGGTCATGTCTCCTGAATACATTGCCATTTAAAACCACGGATGCATGCATCATTATAATAGGCCGTACCCTAAAAAGCAGGAGCGGACCTACAAAGAGGAACATTCTGAAATGTGGCAGGTTTTCTTTTTAAAATCCAATCAAGAGTTATAGCCGTGTAGGAACTGAATGGTCAGGTTCAGAGAAGCGCTGAAGGCGCTGATTAATCAAAGAGCTTTTCAGGTTGGAAGATTCTTCTCGCAGCTCAGTGGTTTTCTCTGAGTTATGAGAGGAAGGGATGAGCAATGACTCTCCATATACTGTGATACCTTGTAATGATCTCAAATGATTAAGGCTAATCTGGCATCACATCCTTACTGCCATCGTGTCTTGACAGAGTCAACAAAAGTTAGACCTATTTAGAAGCAGTCAATTGAACTATTGCAAAACGACAAATCTCGAGACACTTATTTTTCTATTCTCCTTTCTGCTTTACTCTGCTTCTTAGCCTCATTTAGCTTATTGTTCTAGTTTTGTCGTACATTTCCTCTTTGTTTTGATTTAGGGCTGCATTATTATGGTCAAAACTGTGATCATGATGTTGTAATTAACATTTAGATCATTATATAATCTATTATTCATAGATAATAGGGACAAAATATTTGTTGCAGTTTCACATTTAAACTAACAGAGCACTTTAATGTTGCCTTTTTTTGTGATATATATATATATATATATATATATATTGAAATATGAAAAAACTTCCCATGTCTTAAATTTTAAAAAGGTAGATGCATTAATCTGGCGAACTTTGAGATCAATATTAAGTACATAGATAAACAATGTTATGTGCTCTAGTAAACAATTGAATCACAACAATTTTTTTAGGGGAGTTTTTCTTTACCCAAACTGAAGGTCTAAGAATAGATTGTCAGGCAAATTTGTGTTTTTGGACTATATAAACAAAACTGACTTGACTTAACTTTATCAGAAAATTAAGTGTCAGGCTTTGGCTTTATCAGATTGTTGTGGTGTGGTTTTGCACCACCCAGAACAAAAACACAAATTGTTGCAGCTGTAAGTAATCTTTTCAGTTTTTGACCTTGCAACTTCTTAGTCTCGCAGCACCCTGATGCTGCTGTAACAAATGTGTCTTCAACAGACTTGCTTGGGCAGCTCATGTTACTCTCTAAACATGAGAAAATTGGTGAAAACTTGGAGAGGCACTGCAGAATCTTCTTTAGACAAATTGAATTGGTTCTTGCATGGCTGACAGGGTTCACATTTGCATAAAGTGAAACTATTTCCTTTATTTTTTTTATCCTGCCCCACATGTCATGGGCTTGCTGGGCACTTCAAGCTACCGTGTCCCAGCATGCACAGTGAAATGGAGAGCTCCTTTCCTTATATGAATTAATGGAGATGGAATTGGTCACTTGCCAGGTCATGATGGCGTGGTGTTCATTTTACAGTAAGTCGCCATGGTTGCAAGTCACCAGTGGCTTCATAATTTATTTTACCCGTAACTAAAAAATCATCAGCATAGACCTGAAATGAACAAAACTTTGCCTTTTTGATATGTGATGAGCTCGGATGTGCTTAAAACAAATTACTGTAAGAATGGCTGAACATAGTCAGTCATACGTCCTCATAGGTCCCCTGTCTTTATGAGTGACTGAAACTACACAACAGATTTACAAAAGAGATCACCTTATGGATTAATCATGGCTTTAAAGTAATGTTAACATTTTGAACCTGAACACAAGACCAAAAATAATTGATATTGTAATTGACATTGTTAGTTAGAGACCTGAAAGTTTATATCATACTTAAAAGTAGATTATATTCAACATCAAAAATATAGTATCTAGTATTGTCAAGTCTTTCTTTGGGTGGTTAGATCTACCTTTCTAATATCAAAGTATTAATAATAAATGGGCCTGGACCAACCATCACTATTGATATAATCTGTTACAGTATAAGCTTATTATGGATATATACAAGTATACGTGTGCAACGTGTCGGTTATACAAAATGTCTAGAAAGAAATTTAGTTTGACATAATTTAGAATGAGTGTCTTATTTGCATAATCAAGTTATTTTTTCTAACTGCAAAATGTATTGCTTATACATTTCAGGGTCAAAATCAACGCTCATGAGCCGTTTCATTTTTTAAACTCTCTAATATTGATATCATCCTCAGAAAGCCAGTACCAGCTTATGATCATAAAAACTACATTTAAATCCTGATAAATATCTCTTGTTTTAAAAAAGCAAAGACTGAATCATCGGGGGTCTTTCCAGAGAATCATTTTTTGATTTTCTATTATAGATTTTCATCCTAATATAAAAGTACAGAAAAAAATGGAAACCTTTTTTTTCTTTTTTTTTTAAAGACCCCCAGTAATTACAGCTTATGGCTGTTTCGTGCATGGCTGGACGTGGATGAGCTGCAGACCTGTAATATGAAATCTGTGGCTCCTCACCTCACATTTGGTTCTTGATGTGTTTGAAATACAGTTAGAATAGCAGTTATAGTAAATCAGGCTGCCTCTACTGCCGTCTCTGGCGAAAGTGCCCCTGGACCAAATAATTTAATGGAAATTACACTTGTTTTATTGTTATTGTTTACCATGCTTCTATTGTTATTCTTGTAATTATTATTTGTGAGAAAGCCTGCCAAGCTTCTGTTCAACAATTGATGATGTTATCATTTTCAGTGTTGGCATTTATTTATTGCAATAACTGATTAAGAAAAAGCTCTTCAGATTATAAGCTTAGCAAAGTAAATGTGAAATTCTGGCAATAAATGCATTAATAAACTAAGTCAAAAACAATCTATAAAAACACACAATAATTATGCCGTACAGAGGCATACAATTATAATCATACTTTAATATACAGGTAGAGCATAGTAACATCCTGGAGGCAGCGCTGTCACATGATCAGATGGATTCAATACCTTGTGACTACTGTTGCTGCTGTAAAACCCTGAATAAATACTTCTGAGTGTCACAACCCCCATGAAATGAAACATTCACTATCAGAATTTGATCAATTTGGGCCGATAGCTGCAAAATCGGATTATTTTATCCCCATTTGAATTAGCATAGGGCTTAGAGTAAGTCAGCCGGCTCAGTTGGTGGAAGTAATTCTTTATTATAAGAATCATAATAAACCTTCTGGTTTCTTTTGGGTTCTCTTTAAACCACATATTTTATTTTTGTCTTTTCCCCCCATGTCACAATAGAAATGTAAATGTGTGTATATGTATAATGCATTTGTGATTACCTTAGTGAATAGATGTGTTTTGCAAAGTCAACACAATATTAAAGAGAAATGAATGCAAAATATGTGAGGAAACCAATACAAATTTGGTCACAAACACGAAAGGTAAATTGAGCATTGTTATTACTTCTACTACATATAAACCATAATTATTGACATTGATCTTTTTATGACCATATCGTCCAGCCCAAGCTTAGATCCATCTGTTTAACTGCAATCATCTTGAAGAAACCTTAAGAGTCTGTATATCCAGTTTGTTTGCCTGAATCCAGGATTATATGACTGCATGAAGCTGACTTTGTATTTGGTTTTGTGGTAAGTGTGTTGTAGCAGTCAGAGTCTTAGACACTTGGAAGGTGATTCTGGGACGTATGCATGCCCATTGTTAACTTACTTAATTATAGAATTAATCAACAGCATTTAGTATCTCGGAGCTCATCGCTGCTTAATACTGAAATAACTGTTGACTGTTTGTTCGTTTTTTTGGTTGATGTTTTCGTGAATTGTAGGGACAGGTCTGGTTTTGCATGATTTGCTTTACTGGCATGGCTTTGGTTTTATTGGGTCCTGTGTAACAATAAATCAAGTGATTGTTGAGTTTGGATAAGTTGCCTTCTCTGCCAAGCTTCCTTCACACTGAAAAGACTGCCAGCACTCTGCAATCTATCAGAGTGTATAAGGCTAGCCACTCACACACACACACACACACACACACACACACACACACGCACACACACACACACACACACACACACACACACACACACACACACAGTAAAGTCACATACACTTTGATGCTGCACATGCACACACAAATCTGAGGCTTGGCATGTTGCCAAGTGCATCTCTTGTGTCTCTGTGTTTGTGATTGTGTGTGTAGAGGTTAAAATATCTGGACAGGGAGGGGCCCGTCTATAAGGGAACTCCTAATCGCCAACACAAAGGGCTGTCTCTTGGGCTGCTGCCATCACATTTCACTTTGTGTATAATGTAATCTGTTTAATATCCCGGTCAGTCCTTTCAACCCCAGGAATGCTTAGACAGACGGTTTTACCATAATTGCCTCATAGATCAGGTTGACTGCGTGGGGCCACAGTATCCAGGTGCTGTAGATCAGCTGATCACAGCTTCGGATAAGAGCCAACACCGCCTCTCAAGGTGAGTGCATGTATCTGTGTGTGTGTGTGTGTGTGTGTGTGTGTGTGTGTGTGTGTGTGTGTGTGTGTGTGTGTGTGTGTGTGTGTGTGTGTGTGTGTGTGTGTGTGTGTGTGTGTGTGGAGGGGGCTGCTGCTGGATGTCAGGCACTCTTTGTACTCTTTGGCTGCTTTGTTTGATAAGAACTGAACTCCGTACTTGTATGTCCCTCATATAATATGCCATGTCCATGTCAAGCTCGGCCTCTTCATGCCCCTAAATACCAGTGAGGTCACGGCAATTTGACCTACGAACACTTCCTGTCTAGGGGTGGGACAAAATATCAATACGGCAATTTATTGTATCACTTCCTCTTGCGATAAGTCATTATTCACTCGCACCAAGAGAGTAAATTATTTAATAATGATAGTGTTTAAATAATCTTGTAAAATTTTGTTTTTGGAGAGAAACTTGAATTAATACGAAGATTATTGTCATTTAAGATTAGAAAGATTTGAGTTAGTTGAAGCCTTCCTTCAAACATTTGAAATATCTAACTGTAGTGCTTCTGGCAGTTTGGCCTTTTGCCAGTTTATGGTTATTTCATATTAGAATGATGGCACATGTGGACATGGACAATTGCAGTCAGTGTGTTTGAGTGTATTAAAGAGACACTAAGTTAAGACTCTTACTTCTTTCATGTCAGTTGTCAAATTCTGTGAAACTGACAGGACAATGCAGTGAACAAATACATAATTCCTGCTTTTGCCTTTTAAAGGGGTATTTTAACTTCTTCTGTTACAGATACCATGATGTTTCGTAGACAATTGTCTTGTTATGTATCGAGTATTACAAAATCACTATATCGTGATTTCAATACAAAGCACACAGGTTACCAAGTTAACTCTTTGTTCTACAGACTGAAATTTTGTGATCAACTTTGTCAACAAATTGTCAGAAAATATAAAAAAAGAAAATGTATTACAATTTCCCAGTGACCAAGGTGACATCAATATATTGCTCATTTTGCCAGAATAATAACCCAAAAAACCCAAATATTCAATTTACTATTAAAAAAGAGAAAAAAGACAAGCAGCAAACATTTGAGTATGTATATCAATATATCAAGGACAGAAGAATAAATTAAACTCAATATAGCAGAATATAAATGCCATATATTTTAATCAACCTCCTTCCTAAACTAAAACAACAATAACTGATTATTATTATTATCATAACTTTGGTGAAGGGAGGATTTAGTTTTAAGTGTGGCTCTATGAATAATAAACAACATTTTAGTTGAGGTGGTTTTGGGATTCAGCTCAAAATAAATAAAAAAAAGAATTGTGTTTATAGTTAACAGTCTTTGTTTACAAGTGCCCGTTTTTTGTACAAATTAAAAAATGAATAATACAACGACCTTATTAATAATACACAACCCTGGAAACGTTTTAGCGATGTGGATGCCCACCTAGATCTTAGCAATTTACTTGTGGAGTAAGTTCCTAACCAGCACAACTAAACTGTGAACACCCTGGTTGTAAAAAAACAATTTGGCTTCAACACTGAATGGTGCCAACTTGTGAATTGCTTATAGCCAAGAGA
This sequence comes from Anoplopoma fimbria, assembly GCF_027596085.1. Classification (NCBI taxonomy): domain Eukaryota; kingdom Metazoa; phylum Chordata; class Actinopteri; order Perciformes; family Anoplopomatidae; genus Anoplopoma; species Anoplopoma fimbria. Next base: position 16,450,109 of record NC_072466.1, read on the forward strand.
CCATTGTGGGGCACGACACGTAACACTTTAGCTAAAATGAGAGCTGACTGGGCATTTACGGCCCCCTTTTACATTTTAATGCAGCTTTAAAAACCCAGGACAGTCACTATCTATACAGAGCCAAAATGAAACAGGTGGGCTATTACACTTAAAACCCAATTCATTAAAGTGGTAATCTGGGGATTCTGCATTTTCACTTGTTTAACACGAAGATACCCACATAGACCCATTTTGTCTTTTGTCGGCTGGGGCAGTGGATCTTTAGGGGGTAAACTTAAAGAACTGATCAGAAGTTAAAAAAAACTGTCTCCCTATAATGACATGGCTACTATGAGGACATCATCACACTTGAATACAATTGGGCCCATTGAATACAGAAGAGTCTCAGTTTTCCAGTCATACCCAGTTCATGCAAGACAGTTTAGGAACCCAAGTAAATAGAAATATTTAAATACACTATTTTATAATAAGTAAAAATAACACATTCACACTGCATTGCAAAAACTGCATTAAATGCTAAAGCGGACATGCCTGTAAAGGGGAGACTCGTGGGTACCCATGAATTCCATTTTCTTTCAGATATCTTGAGGTGAGCATGGTCATCTGAAAATGACATTGCCATTTTTTTCCTCGGCAAAATTTAGCCCGACTTTGGAGTGTTAATTAGTTCCCCTAGCATGATATAATTAGTACCGATATGGATTCATATTATACTTGCTTTAAAACCATGCCTGCTACAACCTCTTAATGACATAAAGTCGGCAGGAATACCGGGTCTCCGAAGTCTCCATTTTTGCACAAACCTCACATTGTGGTGTTTGAGCACTACAAAATCCTTGATATTGTTGCCACTCAGGTGAGATTGTAAAGCACTGTGACGGCTCTTTTCCTGGATTTTCTTTTGATTCATTTTCTCAAGACAACCATCAACATATTTAGCCAGCTGTTGTGTCCTCCATTTACATTGAAAGTATTGTGATCCTAAAGTCTTTGTGGGATGGAAATCATTTATTTCTTTTTTTTGTACAGAATGTTTTTTTATTATTTATTAAACCATCATTTTGAAGGATATTCCCAGTGACATTTCAAATCTTTTCTAAAAGCCTAGCCAAGAATATTCTTAAATTATTCCCACAGGCATTTCATTGTGCTGTCAGAAATCAGCACGTCAAAGAAATTGGTGTTGATTTGTATTTGCCATCTGAAATGTTAGGTGAGCTCTGGTTTGTAACAGTATTTGACACATGAAAAAACAGGAATGGAGGTCTCATAGGTGTAAAACTCGAGGCATCCTTACTCAGTCTTTGGTCCCACCCACCAGTCCAGATCACTTTGCCATACAGTCACTGCTTTCTCCAAGCTTTTTAATCTTCAGCATTTCATTCTGCTCACTGACACAGTCTAAAATTAAATTATTTTAGTCCAGAGAGACATAACCCTGCTGGAACAGGGTTAGCTTGGGATTTTACCGGTTTGAAAACTGTATAAATCAGGTCTCAGCTGTCTTGCTGCCAAGTATTAAGAATGACCTTGGGCTTATCATACTGTATAAAAAGGCATTTAGATGAATATTTGCAGCAGCCACAAATATAAAGCTAAGAGGAAGTGTGAGGTAAGGATAATTAAAAAGGGTAAATAAAAAGAACGTCAGCAAAAATTGAAACAGTGTAGCCCTGACAATACACTGTGTGTGATGTCACTGCATTAAATGGATTTCACATTAAGTGAAAACATGGATGAGCAGAGAAGAAGCAAGGCAAAATGAATAATGTGGGCATCCATGAGTGATATAAGCAATTAAAAAAAGTGTGTGCCAAAAAAGATATATTGATGAAAAAGTAATATTTTAAGAACTCTTGTGCAAAGCACTGATGAACCACATAATTCCTAAAGGGAGACTTGTATTAGAAAAAAATCTTATTTCTAAATTTTCTCTTTCCGTCTAGATTTTCCCACTTTCCTTCAACTCTATTCCCATATACCTGCCTTCCACTCCAAGTCTTATCAATTTGCATCTCTCCTTTCTTTCTTTCGCTCTGTTGGTCTTCTTCATACTTTTTTAAATGCCTATCTTCTTCTATCTTGCTTTCATGTTCCCTTTGCCTTCTTGTCTTGCTCAATCCAATGTTGAGAAGATTAACCTGAAGTATTCAAAACATCTTGCGCTAATACCCAAACCCTCCCATACATGCATAGAAATGCATGAACACTATCACACACCAGCAAGAACCAATTCCCCCAAACCCACTAAGATTTCCCTTTAAAAGGCTTCATCTACAAATGGCTCTAACTGGGGAGGTTTCTCCATCGCAAGCACAGACTGATTGTATCGCCCTCGAGGCTACCTTGAAAACTACTTGTAGAAACATCAATGGGATGTAAACAGTTGCTGGATTTTCAATGAAGCCAAATCCAAGTCCCTGGACACGAGAGTTGATCTGAGAGGATTCGGGTGGATATTAGCAATAAGGAGAGGAACAAGATCGAAGGGCCCAATAGGTCAATCAAAGGATGACGTGTAGTAAAGGATCGACATTGCCAAGGACTTTGACAGTCATGTGAAATCAATTTCTGTGGGTCCAGGTCCAACGTCAAAGGAAATATTAAATTAACAGCTCCACTGTGGCAGGAGTCAGCAGAAACTTGAAGAACTGCTGGTTTTTGAGTTTTTGCTAGGAGAGCTGTGGAGGCAGGACAAGGCGAACAGTATCCAGCTGGGAGCAAATTCAATACCTGCAAATGTATAGCTGACTCACATCCTACACTTTGTTTTACACCAAAGACGTTCTGGCGTGACTGGGCCTTAAAGAGGTATTTTTATGATTCTTTTTAACGAGCAGTAAAAATAAATCCATTTTAATATTCACTATGTTGCCATGCACAAATTGAACATTGGCTGTTGAGTTCAAGAGGGCCTACTTGGGGATCTCACATTTGGGGACCTCAGGCCAATTGGAAAAAGGAGTAGGGTCCCCATACATTAGATGTGTCGCTTCCTTTTCTGCCAAATGAATAAGAGCAAAAAAGCTACTACTTTTAACATAATTACCAGTCCACCAGTCTCTTCTGTGTAACATAAAAACTGCTATAAGTTAACATGTTCAAGTTCTTTTAGATTCAAGTGCTTCCTTTGGAGATTTAGGTAGGCATCAAGGGGTCAGCCCTTAGCTAATTAACCTCTCCGGTAGAACTTTTTCTGTTCCTCTGCGTTACCCTCTTCCTCAATGCCTCAGTTGAGTTGTGGTGTCCCTCAAGCGTCTGTTCTTTTGTTTTCAACATTCTCTCTCTTGGCCAGGTAATTCAAAATCATGATGTGTTCAACCATTTTTACACTGACGACACGTTATATATAGATCCTATAAGCCTAGAAGATCTCAAAAATTCTCTCTCCTATATTCAATTCTTAAGATTTCCATAAAGTTAATAATTATAATCCAAAGTTATTCTGTTAGGTACCACAAATTCCATCAGCTCTCCTGGTGCTAATCTGGGCAGCAAATCATATTTAGGCAGAGTGGTGGGTGTCTAGGGGTAGTCTAATATTTAATGCAAACCTGTTTTGATGATCTAGTCAAAAATGTTGTCAAGTTGTTTTTCTTACAGTTTAAGGACATTTCTAAAATTAGGTCATTTTATCCTGATTTATAAAAAGTTGAATATGTTTTATCTATTCACAGCTCTATTATTGTACTGCACTGTACGAAAAGCATCAGCCAGGGCTCCCTCCACCATCTCCAGTTGGTATAAATCGCTGCAGCTAAACTTATCGCTGGGACAAAGAGGCATGATCCCATCACTCATGTGCTTGAATTCCTACACTGATTCCCTCCCTTAGTTTTTGAATCGATTTAAAAATTGTATTGCTCACTGTTAAGGCCTTAAATGACCTTGCTCCTAATACATTTCTGATTTATTGAGCTTGTATGTGCCCCCTAGACCATTAAGATCTGCGGCTGGAGCCTTGCTGGTTACTCCGATGTCACGGTTTGTGACAAAGGGTGATCGGGTCTTGTGCTAGTTGAGCCAAAAACAATTGAACTCTCGCCTACTGGACTCAGAAACACCGACAATCAAACTCTTAAAATCTCGTCATAAAACTTTTCCATTTGTGAAAGCTTTTACAAATGTTTGATAATTGCTTTTATTTATGTTGTTTTTAGTTCTGTTTATCTAAACTTATTCATTTTATTGTTTTGTTTATTCTTATTCTTATCCTTATTGTCATTTTATCTGCATAGTTTGGATTCATTTTGTTTCGTAAATCCCTTTGTAACATTGTTAACCAAAGTGATGAGTAAATAAAGTGTATTATTATATTATCAGAAATGTTGAAGTACAACCATTTCATCATCAGTATTTTATATGGAAGTTTGTTATAGCTTTAAAAGGTGTAGGAAAAAATAGAGTAGTATCAAATTGAATTCTACAATTAATGCGACATCTTTATCTTGAGCTGAACGGAGTAAAAGAAACACTGGAAAATATGTTTTTAAAGTATAAATTAAGAGGGCAGTATGATAATTCACAAACTCAATGTATACAAATGTAGATTATGGAAGAATATCAGTCAATAATGTTAGTCAAAGTATGATCTTAAGTGGACATGTTGTCTGTAGCTTATTTAGATTCACAGAACCCCAGGCCCCACCTAGCTACCTACACAATACTTGGCCAAGATTGTATCTTTGACTTTGGCTAATACAATTTCAATATCTAAGAGCACTTAAAACCTGATTATGCTGGTCTGGCCTGACATCTGATGCTTAATATATTAAGTGATTTGATCCTGAATTAATAAAGTAGTTGAATAATCTAATTGGAAAGTGGTTACAATGACTGTCAGACTTTGTTATACTTTCTTCCTCTGCTCCCAGAGGACATGAGGTTGTAAGCTGCCATAAGGCAAAGAGGGAGAATCAGCGGTATTAATCAAACGCACACCTGCATTTCATCGGCCCATTTTTCTTAGTTTGAAGCATGCACATATATCTCAAAACACTACCAGTAAACAGTTACGCTGAGAGGGTTCAAATACCCCACCGCTTCTATAAATCACTGCACTATTAATGTAAATGGGTACATTTTTCATTGTTGGTGTGGTTATTATTGCTTTGTTACCAAGTCAAACTAATCTGCTTACTTGCTTTTTTAAAACACATATATTTAATTTATTGTTGTACTGAATTTATGATGTTGTACAACATTAGAAAAGTATTTTATTTCCATATCTTTAAGTTGATGTTAAATTAATTGTGCCTTGTGACCTTTTGTAGGTCAGGTTTTTTTGTGTCTACCTTCTTCGGTGGATTTTGGATCATCCAGACAACCAAGTTTTTGATGGCGAGCTACCCACTGGATTTGGAAGAACCAATTCCCCTCTCCTTCCCACGAGTAGTGTGGTAGGAAATTAATCAATGGAATGAACTGAATCATTTATTTATTCCCCCTGCTGACGTCTAAGAACTCTTAGACGTCTTAGATCAACATTATATTAGATATTCTAAAGACAGATGTATATTTTTTTGTATGTTTTGAATTAATGTTGTTTTGATGAAATGTCAAATACAAATGCTTGGTTAAAACTTATTTTTTCTTTCTCAGTGATACTTTCATACACATTGGGCTCCCTAGACGAACCAAACTCCGAGAGGACTGGTCCATAACTTTTACTTTAAAACATATTGTACTCGTTACATATACATGAATTCAAAGTAAACACAAGCTTGTGCAGGAGAGGTATACCAAGCCAAGTTTATAAAGCTCTCCTGAAAACTCATGGAAAGTTATACAAAACTGCATTAAATAATAATAATAAAGTAATAGGAGAGTTTAGGGGTGTCACGACATACCGGTATTAACGTATAATGTAATAACAGTGATATTCAAAATATGATATGATGTTAATTCCCATGTGATAATATCATGTAAATAACCCACCAGTTCTTAATTAACACTTAAAAAAAATGCACAATAAACAAAGTTTACAAAAATGTATTTACCTGAGAGCATTATCCTATTTTTTTTGTCAATTCTCTACAGTTACACTGAAAGACAAGCGTTGTAGCTCAATGCTGTCCACCCATTTACAAAATATGAGCCATCAGACAATGTGACACTTCATTATTAATACATTATATATTTGAACAATGCTGGGTATTAAAATAGCTGGGTATTCCACTAAAACTTAACTCAGTTTTTAATGACCATAATGTTGGGGGTTGTCAATCTTCTTGCTTTAGTTTCACCAGTACAGAGATCGGTGAGCCGTTAAAGGTGAAAAGGATTTCTTTTCACTATTCAGTCAACTCAAGAGACTTTCTAGAGAAGAAAACCAATGAGATTATTCTCCTCACAGACTGGGGAAACTTTTGCCTCTGCTTCTTAAACACATGCAAGGACACCCCTCAAGGTGAGGGACTGTCCACGAGAGGAATTCATTAAACCCAAAAAGGCAATTACTATGTGAGTGTAGCTAGCATCATGTTCTCACCCCCTGCTACCGAGGTCAGACATCAACATTATGACCTGTCCTATTCATTAGTGTCCATCAGGTGAGTTTGTATGGCATCACATGCAACTTTTTCTGTTGTTTAAAATGCATGGATAGAAAATAAGATGGAGTAATTGGTAGATAGTCGGTTGGACATGTGAAGGGTTGTGTTCTAAGAAATTTTAAGTAAAGTATTATTGTAAGTAAGTAGTATTGAGGCTCATTCACATTAATTCAGTATGGCAGCGTGGCTCACATGCAAATACAAAAGCTACTGCAACATAAAATAAATGTATTTGTCGTAAACTAGTTGTCGCCTCCAGTTAAACACATGATGAAACAATACCTATGTCATTTTGTTGTCTAGAAATCTATAATGCTTCTTGTGTTTTCATTTTCAAATGAATATGATACAAACATCTCAACATTTGTAACTATGCGAGTTGTTGAAGAACAAACACTGAGATACATAGGCGTGGACAGAGTTCGGACTCAAAAAGGCGACACACCACCTGAAGCTCAACCTGGACAAAATCGAGCTACTGTTCCTCCCGGGGAAGGGTTGCCCGCACCGAGACCTGTCCATCACCATTGATGATGCCGTGGTGAGCCCAACTCGGACTGTGAGGAATCTGGGTGTGACCCTGGACGACCAACTGTCGTTCTCAGCAAACACTGCATCGGTCACACGCTCCTGCAGATTCCTCCTCTACAACATCAGGAGGATTCGCCCCTTCCTCACTGAGGAGACGGCGCAGGTGCTCATCCAGGCTCTGGTCATCTCCCGCCTGGACTACTGCAACTCACTACTTGCCGGAGCCCCGGCGTCGGCCATCAGACCTCTGGAACATGTCCATAAAGCTGCAGCACGTCTGGTGTTCAATCGCCCCAAGTTCTCTCACACAACTTCCCTTCTCCGTTCTCTACACTGGCTCCCTGTAAGAGCTCGCATCCAGTTTAAGACTCTGGTGCTAGCCTACAGGGCAGTGAAAGGAACAGCTCCTTCCTATCTCCAGGCCTTGGTCAAGCCCTACGCCCCCGCCCGACCACTTCGCTCTGCTGCCTCGGGCGATTGGTTGCCCCGTCGCTCAGAGGTCCCTGCGGCCGATCGACCCGGTCACAGCTTTTTTCTGTCCTGGCCCCTCAGTGGTGGAATGAACTCCCCACCGACGTCAGGACAGCAGAGTCGCTGCCCATCTTTAGGCGCAGGCTGAAAACTCACCTCTTCAAGAAGTACTACCCTGAGCCTTCCTCGTAGCACTTATTGCATTCGTATTAGTTTGTTGCACTTATTGTATTCGTATCAGTTCGCTGCACTTATTGTATTCGTTTATTGCACTTATCCTATTCGTATTAGTTTGTAGCACTTATTGTATTCGTATTAGTCTGTTGCAATTATTGTTTTCGTAGTAATTTGCTTCTGCACTATACTTTTGCTCTGGTTTATGCTTTTAGATGCTTGTTTAAGAAAGGAGATGCACTTATGACTTCTGGTGACTAGTAGTTCTCTTGAATACCTATGTTGAATACACTTCCTGTAGGTCGCTTTGGATAAAAGCGTCTGCTAAATGACTGTAATGTAATGTAATGTAATGTAAAAAAACATTGCATAACAATTGTCCAGATGAACCTTAGAGACAACCTCAATGTTATTGTCTACTTTCCACTCATCAGCTGGTTGATGAAGCCAGAGTCCATTACATCCCGATATGACAAAGCATTTATTATTCAAGGGCAGACTAAGTGAGGTTGAAGGCTGATCTGAAAAGATGTGTTTGGTGTTTACTGAGAGGTAGCTTCAAGAACCTGGGTAGGAAGATGATTCCAAGAAAGGGGACTTGGTATGGGAAGTTGCATAGTCAGTTAGAAGATCTGGCCCAGCACACAGTGATTGGACATGGAAAATATCAATATACTGCAATAGCCGCAGAGACCCGTGTCCTGTCTCTCTTAGACAAGTTGATGCAGTAAGATTCATTGAGCAATTTATGGCTGCGACTATAGGCAGCGCACAACAAGGCAATCCAATACCGGTCTGTTGTTATTGCCTATACGGCTGGGTGATTATATATTTAGCAGACGTGGCCACAAGCTCGTACAGTAGTAAAGATACCCTGTATCAATTCACAAACACAAACACACACACACACACTGTAGAGATGTTGGAAATAGTCGCATTGACCGGTAGCAGCAAAAAAAATGAAATTGATATTATTTTTTGGAAACTACAGTTTGTAGCAGGATTTTCTGCACTGCGCTGACCTTTCTGGTGGTCTAAACCTCAACCCACAAGGTCACCATCACCCTCACCCATCATTTGTGACAACTATGATGAAAGAGATAGTATGGGCCCGGTGGAAATACCACTGATCTCTGGAAGGCTGCATTTTAGGCTTGACTATAACACAAAAAGACTGCTTTTTTATTCTTCACTGTGTGAGTTTGCCAGCAGCAGTTTTGAACTTGACCATCACACTGCTGAAAAGTCTTTGATGGAAGGACACGTGAGACGAGCTGCTGGCTCTTTATATTTAGCTTCGGTTTAAGCAAAACTAAAAAGCAAGCTCAAACGCAAACCACTGGAGGTACGACAATGTTCCTACTTTTGGGGATGAGTCCAACTGTCTCATGTGAAAGAAAAACCCTCACTTAACACAGGAGACTCCAGCAGCTCTCAGCACTTCCAACAGCATCAGTCACTGGAGAGCAAAATGCCATTTTATTCGCTGCTGTCCAATCCTGTGCCATGAGAAATGACTGCAGGTTGTTATTCAAACTAAACACTTCACAATAATGAGCATTGCATTTAGCATATTGTTACATTCAGTACAAAACCTCTTTGATAGTTGATTATACTTAATGTGTTGGTGGAGAGAGCCTGACCAGCACTGTTCCATGGAAACTCCACTTGACTCTGCTGTTTGAGGACTATTAGCTCAGAACTAATTATTTGCATTGGTTTTTACTTACTTGGGCTCCACTGGATTTTCCCAAGGATCTGTTTCATCACGATGAGTCTAGCCTCAGGCATTTCCTTTCCCCAGTCAAGCGTACTCAGGACTAAGCAAGCGTTTTATGCAAGGGAATTTGAGCGGTGGAGAAAGAGGCTTTTTGCGGTTTAAAAAAAAAGAAAGAAAAAAAGAGAAACTTTTTTACGGTCAGATCAAAATGCCTCAATATCTCCCACCCAATATAATTCAGTGCTACTCAGCCTTCTTTTGCATAGCTGAGAGCGGAAGTTAAATAAATCATGATATTTTTGGAGCATTTTGCATTATGTTTGTCATTCCGACAGCGGGAAAAAGACACAGCAGTGCCAAGGCGAGTATGTCTTTTGCCAGTAGCAAAATAATCGCATTAGTCTCTTTTCATTTCTCCTCCCACCAGGTCCATCTCTGTCTTCTTCACCACAGTCATTATGTCTCAATGATCTTCTCACAATCCAATTCTCTCCCTCTCTCATCCTCCCTGCCAAAGTGCCTCTCACTGCAACAGTAATTCTCATTAATTATCACTGCAGGCGTGCTGCGGTGCCAGAGAGCCCCAGGTGGCAAGCCTCGGTCAAACCTCCCCGTTCCTGTAGGGGAGGGTCAGGCTTTGCTGGAACAGGCAGGAGGTCAGAGATCTTTACCATCCATCAGCACAGTTGAGCTTCACTTTATCTGGGAGACGGAGATAGATAAATTATTTGGATCCATTGATTGTGGAGATAAAGTCAGATTTTGAAGGACAAGGTTGGTTTTACTTGGACTTAAGATACCAAAAGTAATGCGTTTCCTCTGACTTTATCGTCTTGTCAGGGTAGAAAATCGTATTCAACAGCTTTTAGATAATTCTTTATTGAAAGTAATAATTACGAAATTGTTCATGAATGCTCATGTATGTGAATTTCCTAAATTGATGTTGATGTTAACACCAGCAGGTAGCAATTAATCACCAATCTATTTTTAAATCTAGTATCATTTCAATATTAATCTCTTTCAATCACTGGAAGAACTGTGTACTGTTTTAAATTGCCTACTTACGACATACAACGTTATAATATTTTAAAAACATATTTCTTCTGTGATAATAATCACCTGATGTTGACACAAACAACTTCTGCAAATCTGTAGGCAATAATCCATATTTAACAGGAAACCTTGAGTATGCCATCACAAAAACCATCATCATCAGCCAACAGTCGTTAAAAAAACTGAATCACTTGGGTCATCGTGAGCATTTAACAGTTTGGTGGCTAGTGGATAATAGTGTTTTATAATCCATTGGTTTGTTCCAAACTGCAATGCTTTTTTTTAACTTTATACTAGTGCAGGGCCCTTTCTGAACGATTTCTTGGCCTCTGGAAGTGCTGCTCGCAGTGTTCTTGAAAGACGCTCGTTGACTCCAGGAGTGTTGGACGGGTTCTGTACATCACTCATGCAGCATCGCAGTATCAAATAATCTATTCAATAATAGATGTGTATTCAAAACACTTGTACCGGTACATCCTCCCAGACAAACCCACCTTAAAATAAAATGTAGGTTTCCCCATGGATTAGAACAGAGTATCTCTTCAGGCCAAATGGTGTCACAGCAGATACGAGTGGGATTACACCAACTACAGGGATCAGACAAACGCTCCCTCCAGACACAATGGTAGATAACAGGGGAAAAAAGCCTTAGAGGATAAGAAAAGTGTTCGCTCTCCCAACGAAACTCGGGGTAATAGAGGAATCCAATCTGCATCGGCACAGCTTCATAATCCTCCACCTTTTTGGCCCCTGTCCAACCAGGCAGGGACGCTTTCCTCATCGCTATGACAACAGTACATCTCCTTAATACAAGACGTGCCTGAGAGGCCATGGTGTCTCATTAACAGATAATGAAAAATCTGGTAAAGGGCACAGGGTAGTCCTTCATATTTTTGCAGCACATCTTTACTCCTACTGTATGTCCAACACACTTTTTCTACTAAGAATTGTTCAGTTGTACCACGAGTCATTTCAGTCAGCCAACTTCTCCCCAAAACCTCATTAGAAATAGAGCAACATGCCAGTGAGGCATTATGATGTACTCTGATAGAGCTCAGCACAAGCTGCCGTGTGGCCATTCCCAACTAAAACCACCTCCAGCCACCGAAAAGAGTGTACCATCTAGCGAAATGAGATTGTAATCTAAACCCAGCAGTCCACCTGATGTGCACTAGCAGATAATTCAGTTTTGCATATTAAAAAAATAAAATATCACAAAAACAATTATGGCTTGGAGCAGACAATCCCATTTTGTGAAACTCTAGGGAGCATTGAAAAGCAACAGAGGAACATCAGTACATGGATATGATCTTACCTTGGCAACATGTGTAGCTGTGGATGTAGTGGCAGCAAACAGTAAAACAGAGGCTCAGCAGTTAGATGTAGTTATGATATGAAGAATAAAGCGGAAACTGTCACATAACCACATAAGTCTGAGTTGAAATGTTTTTTTTAAATGATTGAATTGAAGTGTGGGGAAAGAATGAGAATATATCTTATGTGAGATAACATTGAGTTTCTCGTGGAACCTTCCAAATAGGACCTGGTTTACAGTGAGCCAACAGGAAACCCATGGAAAAAATGACAACACATTCTTCTACACAATCGGTTCAGTCCATAACACTCATTAAAATCAAACATGGGTAAGTCAACAGCATGAAAGCACCGTATGTCACAAGGCAAACAACCGGCAAGACAGAAAGGACAGCGGTATAATTTAGCAGATTACCAGCAGATGCCAAGACATAAATCATAAAAAAAACACATCTGAGAGAGCAAAACAACAACCGGGCTCATCGCATAGCACAAAAATGATGAACTGAGCAAAGAAATATCCCCTTAATGTGCACTTTAGTGAAAGCAGCAAACACTTACCTTGGTGAAGTGCTCATTGTCTGTATCCCAGTGGGGAATACATACACTGATAGACTGGGATCATCATTTTGGGGAAACGCATCCCTTTTCAACCCATAATCACTTACTTAAACATCAGTATTCATATTTCATCCCAATGCAAATCAACAGCATGAAAGCACCATGTCGCAAGCCAAACGACCAGCTAAAGAAAAATGATCTCAGCCACAGCAAGAAATTAATTCACCATCAATGAAAACAATGCACATTATTAGAGGGACAGCAGGCATAATATAATTTAGCAGATTATCAGACAGCAGATGCCAAGACATGAACCACAAAACACATCTGAGAGAACAGAGCAAGGAAAAGCAATATCAAATAGAAAAAAAGATCAAAACATCCACTCTATAATTAAACACTCACAAGGAATTTCAAATCCAGCAAACAGCTTAATTGTATATAAAAGTCTTGAATTGAGACCATTTAGACTTACTAAGGCACATTTCCAATTTATATGTCGACAACAACAAGCAAATTGAGACACAACCCACTATGACAAACTGACAGAAGTACTCAACATGTAAACTGAAACAAAACCAACGCACCGATTAATTTGCGTCACAATAAGCCATTTGATAAGTCATGAGCGTACAGTCAGAATGACATAAACATGAAGGAACATGAAGGAAGCTAGAAATTCTGCTCCATAGACGACGCTTTCTGAACTTCCATGTAGCTTTGAGAAGTTTCTCCTCACATCCGCACTGGTGTTGAACCTGTGCTAGCTGCGCGTGCGCCATTAGCATGCTACTTGTTTAAAATACGTCGGTCAATATCGGGGTTATTTCCCACCGTCAGCTAGCTCTTTTTTCTCTGTGTTCTTCCCGGTTCTCACTTTTGGTCGCTTTGTAAAAGTTTATCCTGTTTGACTTTCTCTTTAGCACCAATTTGCTCGACCGTAAATTGTCACATTTCCACCAGCTAGGTTGCTACATTGTGTTGCTAAAGCGACAGGTGGGTTAAATCCCTGTAGTTGTGCAAGCGCTCGTTAATGACTTGCCAGTTCCTCACAGGTGCAGAAACAGATAGTTGACAGAAGCACAGGCTGACAACATAGAATGATGTAAAAACGCTTAAATGTGAAATGTGTACTTTGTTTTTTGAAACCTTGTGAACTTGAGCTGTTTGTCAACATTTCGGTGAGAGGAAAAAACTAATATTGTACATTTTAAAGTTATTTGATAACCTTAATTACTTTGCACATTCAGATTACTAATACTAAATATAATCATCAAATTAAATATGATTTATTCAGTGGTGGAAAGTAAGTAATTACATTTTATCAAGTACCCTACTTAAAGGGGAGCGCCACCTATTTACAGATTTTAAAATGTTGTTTGGGAACATCAATGTTATTCCATGTATTTGTTAATATATTGTCAATAAAAACTGAATAATGTATCATTCTATAACACCGTTAAATAAACCATTCTGCATAATGAGTACTAACTTTTGCTGATAATACTTCTGTACTTTAATTTAAGTGACTTTGATTTTGAAGTTATTTTGAATGCAGGACTTTTACTTGTTGTAAAGTATTTTGAGACTATGGTATTTCTACTTTTACTTAAGTGAAGGATCTGAATACTTCTTACACTGCATATATTTTTATAGGTTAAGATAAGAGAAGATAAATGGGGAAAAGCTAGCAGAGTATAAATTGGTTTGAATCAGCGCCACCTTAACCAGCTTCAACATTAAAGTAATGTACATATTAATGCATCAATAATTATTAGGCAACACTATAGTTTACATTAGTCTGAAATTGACCATTCTGCATAATGAGTGCTTTTAATTGTTAAAGTATGTGTATTTTGATTGTAGTGCTTTCAAGTATTTGACCTCCTGAAAATGCAACTGGATTACAGGTTGTGAGGGTCCTAAAAGGGGTTTCTATGTGAAAATAATATCACCAGTGTTGATGCTCAACCATTTAACTGAATATGGATTACCTACAGTGCAAATACAGTAAGCATCAGTTTATATATGTTAAAAAGGAGGCTGCAAACAACTGTATAAATTGTGAATACTGTTCTGAAAATCAGAAAAATACATTTTTATTCATGCTTTAATAGGATAAATAAGATGTCAAACAGCAAAATCCACCCACGACTAGATAATTATTCACTAGCCTAAACCCTTCTTTAAGAGAAAACAGTTGTTTACCTGCTTTCACAGAAAATGTGTTTTCCACTGTTCTGTCAGATCATGTTGTTTTTAAGGTACTTTAGTTGGCAGGATGTGAGCCCAAACAAGGCTGGAGACACTTAACTCTTACTGGTAAATCTTTTGATTCACAGACCATTTTACATTGGGCCACGAAGACTGAAATGAAAGTTTGATAAGAGAAGGAGGCAAGAGATTAAAGTTAGAAGTATTGCGCATTTTCCACATAAAGATTTTTAATTGTGTCTCGATTTTGCCCAAAAATGGGGCTGTTACTACTACTAATACTGTTTAGTATTAGTAGTAGGAGTAGTATAGTTTGTTGTCGGATGTGGGTTCAGGAATTAGAAAAGATTTGGGATAAAGTTCTGCACACACAAAAAAGCAATGGGCAAATAAAGGGAAAGCTCAAAGAAAGTTATTTTTCTATTAATTTGAATGACTTTTGTTTATTGTTTCAACATTAACAAAAACATTTTTGTTTTGGAAACATTTGATATCATCGGCATTATCTGGATGTTTTCTTTTTTCTTTTTCTACAACATGATAAAACATGTACTGCTGGCAGCTGTGGATTAATATAATTTCTTCAGTACAAAAACTAAGCAGTTACATTAGCTCCCTGTGAAATAGCCTGATCTAATAAAATGTAGGTACATTCAGAACGTAATCAGCCATATACCCAGGGGGTGCATTTGTACAAAAGGTCATTAAAACACTTGACAGCTACAGGAACAAATTACGTCCTAAATCACCCTGTGGAGCAGATTGACAACATACTCTAACAGAACCCTGATTTAACAGTTTCTGACAGATTTGGGTGAATTTACACGACACGCAGTTGACAAATGTCTTGCAGGAATTACAAAGTAGGGACGTATCGTCTCTTAATATTTACAGAAGCTTAGAGAAGGATGACTTGAATGGATATCAGGGGTGATTATCGAACATCTACTGGTTACAATTCCCGGAACAAATGTCCTTTATTTGGAGAGAGAACACTGAAGGTTGAAGCAAATTTGTTTTCGTGGCCCAATCTGAAAACCCAACACTCGCTTGATCAAGTTGACATTTAGCTTGAGCACAGAGGTCACTCCACTGCCTTTGTGGATTGGAATTAAATGGGTTTTGAGATGGTGTATTCTCGATTTCTCTGTGGTAATCTGGTGGAGTACAATTCTGAACAACAAAGCGCCACATTGCGCTTTAAGAGAAGCAATTGCACTAGTTTCTAAGTGACAGTCTGTATGATTGCATCCAAACAAGAAAGGTAATTTCACTGATTAGAGAACAGGGAGTCATTGGTGAAATCATGTGATGTAGTCCCTGATCGCCAACTGCCTTAAAAGGAAAATTGAACCCTCCGATTTTCTTTAGCTATAAAATATCATCAGTTTGTGCTGTCCAAATCTCTAACAGATTAACAACAAGTCTAGTGATTGCATTGCATTGTGGTTTACTGAGACTGCTGCATGAGAATAAATTTTCTGTGGTGGATTCAGTTCTGCACAGTTGTTGAATATCAACTCATTTCGGTGAACCAAGCAACTTGACCTAGTCTAAATGGGACAACAATTTCAATTCATGCTGTATTGAAGAAGACTTGAAACTAATGATTGTGACCATACACTCATCTTTAAAATGTTTACTGAGGTAATGAATCAAATGACAAGTAGGGTCATTTTCTCATAGGCTTTTATAAAATCTGACTTCCTTTCTTCTACAGAGGAGTCGCTCCCTGCTGGCCATTAGAAAGAATGCAAGTTTGAGGCACTCTGACATTGGCTTCACTTTTCAGAACGGGAGGTTGCTGCCTGTTTATTTTTCAACAAAGTCTCAATCTCATTCATTTTTTTTATGTGTTTGATTGAATTTCACAAATAAATATAATTGAATGGAATATAATCATGTTTTTCAGTTGTTGTTAGTAAAAGATTTGGACCTGCAGCATCGACACAGGGTGCATCACAAATATGTATCGCATTTTATTTCTTATTTTGAATTGAAAAGTAGAACGTTAATGAGGAACACCATCTCTGTTGAGCTATAAGAGAAGAGTCCCGCAGATTAAAAGAAAAGTACACACAACAGTAAATGGTGACGAAGACTATGTTGCAGTGATAAAGTATGTAAATCTTGGGGATGTTATTGCAGCTTCTCATCTGCAGAACTATAAGTTTTGACATTTATTCAGCCTGACACTTTTATTGTATGTTCTAAGAAAACCAATAGTAAACAGAACTTTTGAAGAGAAAATAGTTATTTTCACGTAGGTGGATATCTCCTCAATTAATATGACAAATTAAACTGGAGACACTTGTTTACCCTTATTACTTTACCGAAGACCACATGATTGATGGCAGCACACCCATATTGTCTGCCTTAATGTAGAAATTCTTTATTTTAAACAAACCACAGTGGTGGTAACATTTAAAAGTGGGACAGAACACGCCTCACAACATTATATTTAGGTAGGGATAGTCAGACGTGACATTCTAGCTTTGGACAGATGGTCATCGGTTCTCGTTGCATTGCAGTGCTATAAAAGTAGCATACCCTTATTTTACTGTTCACACGGCTTCATCTCCCCATACTCAGATCAAACACACAGGCTGAGTTTGGTTTTTACACACTGTTTATTTATTATTAATAAAACTTTGGTCTTCAATGTGTCTTAACAGCTGTGATCCTCTGTGTGATGATACTTGTTACTAGCAATAAGAAAGTTATTGTTTATTCGTCCCATAGATTCATTAAAAACAACAGATGCCGATGAAATCTCGTAAAGTATGTGCTAAGGAAGAGCTGATTTCATTTGAGGCAAATAGCACCACCTTGGGGCCTTTTATAAAGCAGTTTCCGCCTTTGTTAAAATGTCCTGGGGCCAGTTTCCCAAAAATATTTTAGGCTTGTAAATGTAGGGTTAGGCCAGTTTTAATTTTGCTCTCGAATAGTCGAATGACTTATTTTAAGCCTAAAAAGTCAGCCATCCTACCCCCAGGCTAATTCTGAACTCACACCAGTGGTACCAAACTACATTAAAAGAGAAAAATGTGCCTCATCAGTTTTGGTTTCAATATTCTTAGAGACAGCAGTAAAGTGTGGATAAAGAGCATGGGACAACGCTAGTTGCATTCGTTTGTCCTGGTAAAAAATTAGCCTATTTCAATAATTCAATAAATTGTCTGTGTAACCGTTCTATTTTTGAGTAAACTTTTTTAGAACTACATAGCTTTGTGCAACAACTTAATTTATATGTTCATCTAAAGCCTGACTATTAGTTACATCTGATCCGATACCATCCCTTTTTTTCCTGAATTCCTTGGTTTAAGAAAAATTTGTCGGCAAAGACCAAATCCATTTCTGCCAAAATGATGGCATTATATGTTTCTGCTAACCATTAGACACAATGATGTCTACTTTTCTAAATCAAAAAATATGTTTCATGCATATGGTTCATATCAGCTTTGTATCACACTTGCAGTAACTCAAATGCTATGAGGTCAAAGCTGCTTCATAACTAGAGTTGATAAATAACAACTGCCCTCAGCAGACTTTCTTACTAACATTACGTGATAAGCGAAAAGTTAACATACTGGTTTCACAAAGGACAGGAACATGTGTGGAAGTCCTGTGTTTGTTGGACCCATTTATAGTATGTTCTTATATTCTGAGCCAGCTTATCGAGAACATCTACCTCTCCTTTTCAGTCTGCTTTTACATTGGCCATTTTTCCCCTCGTTCTTATTTGGTGCAGACGCCTTGTTAGCGATGTTGCTGTGTGGCAGTCAAACATATCAAGCAGCTGTAGCCGTTTTTAAAGCCTTCATGCTCATGTTGCGATTGCTGGCAGTATTATCACAGCGAGGCATGCCACTCCAGCTTAGGTGGCTTGCAGGGAGCCCAGGTCGCTGTGTAGCCGGACGGCCTCATCCCTGACTCATTCCTCTGCTGAGTGCACAGCAAGGTTATGTCATTCCAGCAGGCATACTCGCTGTGGAGGAACAGGATGCATCACAGCAGCTCTGCTCCTGTTTGGATGAATATAGAGTATGCTCTCTCTCTCTCTCTCTCTCTCTCTCTCTCTCTCACAGCCAGGTTGTTTTCCCATCCCAGAGATAGGCTGTCAGCAAGGCCGCGGTCACCACACTCTCACATTACCACACTGTAAATGAGAGCACTCACAGCTAGCTTGTTACTAAATTACAAAAGAAATAGTGCTTCATGTGTTTGTTGCAATTGCACTTCAGTAGCTTTCATTTTAACATAAAAGTATAGGGGCCTTGTGCAGTCTTTCATGTAAATGAGTATGAATGATTAGAAAGATGTAACTTTTTAATTGATTGATCCTTCCAGGTCAATTCATCACTTTAAGTGCTTGCAGTTAAACTGAAGTTTCAAATCTTTTCAACACTTCACTTCGGCTGACACTTCAACTCAGTGCAGACACTTCCACTTTATTCAGTGTACACACTTCGATTGACACTTCAACTTAATTTGGTGATCACACTTCCACTGACACTTCAAATTCATTCAGTGAACACATTTTGATTGACACATCAACTTAATTTACTGCTCACACAAACTGGCAGCTCAACTTCATTCAGTGACCACACTTTGAGTGACACTTCAACTTCATTCAGTGACCACACTTTGATTGACAGATTAACTTCATTTAGTGATCACACTTACACTGACACTTCAACTTCATTTAGGTCGGCGTTTTGGCTTCACTCAATAGTTGTATAGTCACTGCTACTTCTACTTCTTTTGGTATTTCTAATGTTTCGAGTGCAGATTTTCTTCTCTTTTTTCTTTTGTCTATTGTATTAATGATTCATTTTTATTTTCAACCTGGTATTTGATGATTTCATGAACAATGGATCCCTGAGGCTTCATCTTGTGTGACTGTTCATGATGCCTTGACTTTAGCCTGAGTCTAAAACTTGAAAGCAGTTAAATTGTAGCATGCTGTGTCCCTGTTTTTATGTTCTGCATTGCACAAAATACAATTTAAATGCCAAAGAAATCCTCTTTGCTCAAAGCGGTGACATGCTACTTCTGACATTAGGTAATACTTGTATCTAACAGCCATGGAACAGATAATTTAGCTGTTCGGTCACCAAAAATGAGGATACAAGGAGAAGTAAAAAACAGCTTGAGCTTCACACAGACCAGCTAGCATACGTAGATGGATTAGCTTCACACATGGTTCTGTGTGATAGCAAACAAAAAAAATGCTTCAATTTCACAGTTAATTATCACATTTGATTCCGACTTTTTTAAACATTTAACGTTTTCATTTAAACTACTTTCACCTCTCAGCTTGATTGTGACAAAATCCTGGCACCCAATAACTCATTTACACGCAGCCTATTATTCAACCAATTGTTTTCTTGTTTTACCAACGTTAAACAAGTTAATTTGTCTACACAGGAAATGAAATTACTGTATTTTGTAGCTACTCATTAGCTATATTGTTCATAAAATTGCCAGACCTGTTGTATTTTGCCAGTAAAAAACCCCAGATGCATTCATTTATACAGTGGCTGACTTACTTAATTTGTAGCTGTAATAATGCTCAAAAGTAAATAGTATATATATATATATATATATAATAATAGTACCTGTACTTCAGCAGCCTGAACAGGTCATAATATTTCTTAATGCAGGACTATTGTGTTATATTTCACTACAACATTCAGGTGTTTATATTATTGTTTCCACCTCCTGGACCCCTGTAAAGGACGGAAAATGCAAAACTGTCACCACATGCCTTGGAGGTGAATGCATTCCAATAAAAGTCAAAAGTAAAATACAAAATCATTAACTCATGTAAAATGATCCAAAACAAAATCACATTTAATGATAGACGGATAAATGGAGCTCGTTTACAGTGTTTGTTATTTTCAAGCTTGACAACTGCAATTACAATTCTACATTGCTATTTCCACCCATTACCCTTGGAAACTGAAAGGCGTTGCAAAGCTTGACACATGGTGAAGGGGAAAAATGCGTGTGGGTCTCAAAAAAAAAAGGAAAAAAAGAAAGATACCTGGAGTGCAAGCAGCTGTGCTAGCTCTACTGTGTTGAAAGCTTGATGAAAACAGTGCTGCACTTGACTACCAATCTACCACACTTGGGAAGGGGGTGTAGATTTTGAATGAGCTTGATATCCACTGAATGAGAAATAGATGCCTCTCTTGAGTACCTGTCAGCAATGCGAGCAGAGCAGCAGCTGTGTTACGCTTCACTCAAGCTTTTTAGAGCATCTTTGGCTGAATACGAGGGATGTAGAGGTTATTGAATAAGCTCGTCAAAACGTAAATGCTTGCATAAATACACGACAGATTACACTTTTGACATTTAGCTGACACTAATCATGAGGATTTTAAAGTAGAGTGGAGTCACCCACAAATAAAAAATCAGGATGTAATGGTGATGCATTGATTTTACGATGGAATGCATTTTTAACAGAAGTAAATGAAGAGTAAAATCTGTGTTCACCCGGAAAACCAACATCAACAGAAACAAAATGATCTCAATCATAAAAACTTTTTTTACAAGGTCGGCTGACAGAATGGGACTTTTTCCTGCATTTGTGTCAAGCTTTTTGAAAAGCAAAGTTCATGTGATTCATTCAACAAGACTAAGAGTCTGCAGCCATGTTAACAGCTCTGTGAGGCTCAGCAGTGCTACAATGACAGCGCTAACACATATTTTAGCAGGTATATAGTTCAACATCTAGATTTGCAATGGAAGTTGATGCTAACATTGCTAATTAGAGCTAAACAAATACATTTGAGGCTGATGCAAACAGAATAGATTTTACAACTTGGTCATAAACCAAAGTTTTAGTCTAGTTGAAATTTGGACCAGATGATGCTAGTCGATGAAAAGTCAGGAGATCACAGATGTGCACTCACAGTACAGCATTTTCCAGAACTTTCATCAGTATAAAACTTCATCATCAGATGACGTTTGCCAGAACAACGCTATGAACTAAATCATAATCTACTGAGCCTGCATGTCATCTACAGTGACCAATAATTGTCTCGGATTCAAGCTGGGTGTCCTGAATCTGTTTAACACTAAAATATCCCAGTTCTCACTGACAAATGGTCACTGTTTTCACCACAATTCAAATAATGATAATAATAATTACTATTTAATACTTGTCTTTAGACATGTATCCTGTTCTGTCCCACTCATTATTACCTAACCCAATATAAAAACATAATACGCCTCTGAATTCAACCCTAATTTGTCTCTATGTGTGTCAATAAATAAATGCGTCGTTGTCAAGGCTGTTGCTATGCCGCTTTCGTCTCTTTCGTCTGTACGCTAACAGTTAGCTGTCATGCCAAAGAGAACGTCTGTCTTTTCTAAAGCGCTCCATGGAGGCTTTCTCCTTCCATCATAAAGTACCCCGCAATGAAAATTCTGCTTTGTGCACACACTGCAAGGGTACATTTTCGGTCGTGCACTGTTAAAATACCACTAATGCCAGAGGGTCTCGGTTAGAAGGTTTTGAAAATATGGTCATCCTTATTTCATCAGATCCATTGCAAGGACAACTGAGCAAATTCCATCTGCCTTTAAGCCTCTAGAAAAAGCTAGTGAATAGACCTTGAGTTTGGATTCCTTATCAACTGAGCATCAGTACCCAAAAAACAACAAATGTTGAAGTTCAAGTGACGCAGCCCTCTAGTGGTGTACATAGAAAACATATAACTCTTGTCTATCTGCAGCAAAAGGTCGTAAAGGCTTAATGAAGTAGTTGTGTTTCCCTCACAGTAACATTAAACATTAAAGGTTATTTCAACCCAAACCACAACCTTTTCCTTACTTTAACCATGTTGTTTATGTGCCTAATCATAACCATGGCGTTGTGCGATCAATACACTGACATGTACAGACACAATGACCCACGCTTCACATAAATTACTTAAATTGAACCTGAACATGAACAGAAGCCGAGATAACAGAGAGAACGGCGCTTACTCTTTTACATTTAAGTGTTCAAAGTGTATATTTCCACTGGTCATGTGAAGGATTCCTCATACTAGAGTGCTGACACAGCGCCCACTAAGAATACAATGTAATTTTGTGTGTGAATGTTTCTCAGTCATCTTTTTTGTACGAAGATCCTGTTTTTTCTTGCTGCATTAAAATACCACTGTATGCCCTAATCCTTATTTCACTACAGCGCTATTCTCCTCTCCTCCTTCTCACTGTCTCTCTATATTTTACATACATCTCCTGACCCTCTCCTCCTCGTCCTCCTCCTCTGCCTCATTAGTATTCATGACAGTGTGGCCCATCTATCCCAAAGAATTGCTGTTGCATTTAGAAATGTTGCAGCGCCTCAGCCATCACCTTCCCAGCTAATTGTGGCTCATCATGATGAAAAATCACCAGGGTTTGCCCAGAGCCTGTGTGTGTACGTGTGTGTGTGTGTGTGTGTGTGTGTGTGTGTGTGTGTGTGTGTGTGTGTGTGTGTGTGTGTGTGTGTGTGTGTGTGTGTGTGTGTGTGTGTGTGTGTGTGTGTGTTAAGAGGAAGTGTTTGTGTTATGGGGTTTGCCAGGATTTAATGCGGAATGACAGATATTAAATGTAGGCTATAACCTCACCTCACAGTGCCCATCATCGCATTTGAGAATGCAATTTTGTGTGTGTGTCCGTGTGTGTGTGTGTGTGTGTGTGTTTGAGTGCACTGTGGTACTTCAGATTGTGTCATTAAACAAGCTTTTATCTCAACTTAAGTCTGTATAAACTGCATATCAGTACAGATCTCTATCACTGTGCCCAAAGCCAGATATGTGAGTATTATATTAATAATAAATACGACTAGGTGAAAGGTATGTTATCTTGTGTAAATTTGTTATATTAGGCTAATTTAATATGTTTATCTTTTTTTTATAGAAATTGCATTGTCTATTGCATGTGGTCTAGAGTGAAACATCTATCGGATGAAATGCAAATCAAATTTGTTTGTAGATTTACTTTGTCTGGCTACCAATCAAAATGTCACTTAGCAGGATACCCACAAAACAAATCAGCTTCAATCAGCTTCAGCTGTTTTTTGAGAAGAATGCACATATAGCATGAAAGCATGCTGTATTCATGCAAGTCCTCCAATCTAACTGTTTCCAAAAAGTGTCACATGAGTGTTTTTTGATCCACCACCTCTTTGGTTAAGGTTTGGTTTAATTTAAGAAACTAAAGCTAGGACACTAAGGTTAGGGAAAATCATGGTCTTGGTTAAAAGAAACCAATCGATAAACATTCAGTGTCTTTGCTCAACATTTCATCCATGCAAAAATGTGGTTTTCTGCCATGCAATGAGCAAAACAGCCTAGGGCTGCTAGAGTGGCTTCAGGCTTTCTGGTCTTGTTTGGCTGACAAAGAACAGACCAATATATTTTGCTCCATTCACCGAGAGAGATATCACAGCTACTCAGAGATCTATTGTGTATTGTCCACAGTAAGCCTCCTAGCAGTCAATCTTTACAAGTCAGTAGAATTCAATAGGAAAAGAAGTCAACACGCACACAAACACACACACCTGCCTGTTTTTGCAACACCGCTGACTAAGCAACTGTGGTCTTTTTTCTTTTTTTTTTAACAGCTTGTTTATTGGCTTAACTGATGCTGACTATGCATCTTGCAGCCAAAATGAAATAATTGTGACACAACATGTAAAAGCTTTTACAACAGATCTCTGTATTGGTATATTGTATTAAAGCTATAAAAGTTCAAATTGCATTAATCTTTTTTTCCCCACATATTCTCATCCCAGCTTGTCGAGTACAGAGACTTTAAACCATGAAGCTCCTGGTACCCCTTAAAGTCAGATTTGGTTCAAAGTTTTCCGCATTGAAATGCATAGTATCTTTTAAAAATAAACTTCCAACGTAGATTTAGTTTTTTGGTTACTCAACAAAGTACTTGGTTAGGCAAGGAAAGGTCAAAGAAGTCAATGTTGCCTTGATCTGACACAGGATACAAACAGTGGTCTCCTGGGTGACAGTCCTGTGTTTGTTTGACACATCCATCCTCAATATGTAGACTTTTTTTGCTCTTTATACTAAGACCTATTTTATTATCTTACTTATTCTATTCTGTCATCATCCACAATCCAATAAGAATATCCCATTGGCTTTTTGTTGATGCTAACTTCCAGGTTGGCCTACAAAAGCACTTCATCCCTGTAGAACTCTATAATGAAGTGGATGGGTTACCATTAAACCTGCTGCGTCTCATAGAGACCCTATAAGGTGCCCTGGTATGTCGGTATCAGAGTTCCAACTTTTACCCTCTGGTAGAAGATGCAGGTGTATGTGTATGTGAAAGTGTTAGGTGTCCAACCGTTACAAGGTGTGTCTATGAGTTGATGCAAGTTTTTATCTTCTGTGAAACTGCAGGAAGAAGTTCAGATCCCTAAGGGGATATTAAAAGTTCATCTTATTTCATCTTTTCTTGTCTTTTCTTAATATTCAGAATGAGCTGATCAAAACAGTCAATCTTTTTTTTAATCATCATCCAATGTGACCTTCAACTCTCCGTCGTCAGTTTTTTTATAAGCTCTCCCAAACAGCCTTGTACCATTTCACACTTGATTTAACATGGATTTCAAACTCAGTCCAGACTGTGTGATCATTTTCTTTCTTTTCTAAAATATTGATTTACCATATCAAAATATACATTTACATTGCCTTTTAAACTCAAATCTGTATCTGGGATGAATTGATGTAAGGCGTCTGAGAATGTCTGGGTTGGATAGGTTGGGTTATTTGTTTTATTTTGCTTTTGATGCCTTGATTATTATGCAAAAATGTGCATGACAAAAACAAAAAGGAGCCTTTAAGAAAAAAACAATTCTTCCACTTCTGAGGGGAAAAATGTATTGTCAAAGAAAAGAAGGGATTTCAAACAGTGAGATCTACTTTAGTTTGATGAATTATTTAAAATGTTTCCACAATTCAGTTGATCCTGTACAACAGCTGGCAGCACAGTAGATACACGCTGCCTGGGGGAAACATCATCATTTTTTAAAAAATGCTCACGTCTCTTTTCCAGCTAATCTTCATTCATATATACAGAATCCACCTCTTTTGAGCCTTTGATGGTTGTGGAGGGAAAATCTAGTGTTGAGAAAAAATATTTACGACTTTTGATTCTCTGACATCTGGGATTTTCAGACTAAGGTAACAGACTTGTTGTCCAGAGGCCTGCAGTCTCCGCTATAGGAGCAAATCTTCAGCAGCTGGATCCTCATGATCCTTACATCAGTGACATACTGCATCTTCTAATGATCTGCACAGCCAGTGATCACAGTTGACCCCACCGAGAATTACAATATACAACACTTTGAAGAAAAGACATCTACAGGTTTTAATCATCCGTACATCTCTCAATTAACACATCCAGTTGTGGATGTTGCCAATACGATGGTATCTCCGATTAACATGACAGCCAGACAGGAGTCTCTGTAGTGACAGTGCTTCTCCATTAATTTGTGTTTGACTGACCGCACGACTGACTACCACTTTGGTCAAGACTGAAATATCTCATCAGTTAATGAACTTATTACCAGAAACTTTGGTACAGACATTCAAGGTTCCATCATTCTGACTTTGTTGATCGCCTGACTCTTCTTCTAGCGCCACCATGAGGTTGATATTTGTGGTCCTTAACAACTGTTGGATAGATTGACATGAAACAGACATTCATGATGAACTGCAATAACTTTGGTGATGCCTTACCATTTCAACAGCAGGTCAAAATTTTGGTTTGTCCGACACTTTGGTTTAACAACAAAATACCTGCAAAATGAATGACACACCCATTAACCTCAGCTGTAGTTTGTGGTTAATGCTAATTGGCACATTTGCCAACATGCCAAAATAAGAGCGTGAACATGGTGAATATTATAATTGCAAAAAAATCAGCATTGTCATTGTGAGCATGTTGGCATTTAACACAAAGCAATCTTTGAGATGGATGAAGTATACTCAAATGAGACAGTATCCATACATATGCTTCTTTACAGTTGAACTAGGAAGAAGGAATTTCTGAGTTCCCATTTGGAAATTTCAACTGGAAAAATGCCTGAAGTTGGATTTCTGACTTGAAAATTTGGATGAACCCTGCCATACCGGACCTCAAAATCCAAGATGCCAAAATCCGTTGTTATAAACTGGTTTTGCTTACAATGGCTACTAATAGCTAAACAAAATATATAAATTGTTGATGCTGGTGAGCAGTTCCTGAAAGATCTTTGAAAAAAAGAAAAGTTACTCAAAGAAGTAAACTGTAAGAAAGACATTTTTCTTTTTTTTGGGCAGTCAGCTTCCAAAGCTGCATTTGAGATAAACGTCTGATGTTGCACACATTGTATCACTTCTTGTTGGAATGAAATGGTTCAGTGTGTTTATTTATTTGAATACTAACAGCTAACAGTATACTATGACAATTGGCATAAAACTGAACAGAATGAATACGGATTTAAGACAGAGATAGTCACGTTTGCTGTTGTGTACACACTGTTGTCTTAAATCCACAATGTTCATGAAGACATTTAGCAAACAGACCCTTAGTCAGTTAGACAGAACAGTTGTCTGTTGGAGATTTCTCGTGCATCAGGTGTAAACAGCACTTTAATCTTACCATGACACCCATCACTTGCACCGGTGCAGTTAACTCAATGCAGCATGACCAGCCAAGTGTGCAGAGCCTTGCCTCACATCAGTGAAGCTGCTGTCAATTGAATGATGGATGATCTGGTCCTTCAGGCTGAGTAGCTGGGCTACAGTGTCTGTGTATAACTTCATGTACGATGGTGTTGAGGACACCAAACAGGACAAACCACACTATGGCTTGTTAAATCGTGTACTAACATACTATTCCTACTAAGTATGATGAAAAATGTAGTGCCTTCACACTGCATAGTTTGTGGAAGTTGTGAGCACGAAAAAATGCCTGGATGTACACAACATTAGCAAGAACTTCTCAGTATGAGACATGAGCGTACTCACATAAGCAATTGTCCCACAATGCATTATGCCTGGGACCAGAGACTCACCGTGACCACACACTTTATTTGACTGCCATTTTGAAGCCTTGAGTTTGGCAATGCTGGCCTTGGCCATCTCGGTTTTTGGCTTCGCAATCTTGGCTTTTTTGCAAGTAAAACTGAACGCTGAATAAGACATTTTCAGGTACACAAAAACTGTTGTGACACTCTTAATGGGACCGTAATTTACTAAATGGACATCATGCTGTATTGAAGAATACTTGAAACTAGAAATTGAGAAAATAACCTCATGTTTACAATGTTTACTGACGGAAGTGAGAAGTAGGTCATTTTCTCATAGACTTCTATACAATCAGACTTATTTTTGAAACCAAAGGAGTCGCCTCCTGATGAGAGAGAATGCAAGTTTAAGGAACTTCCACATTGGCTTCCCGTTTCAGACCCAGAGGTTGCTGCCTACTTGAGACCGGCCATCAGTCTTGTGAGATTAAAGCTGTTAATATGTCACTTTATTAAGTTTTAATATGTTTCCATGATGCCCCTGGAAGCTCAATTCATTAATCAGAAAGTTGAGGTTTAGTTCAAGATGGTGTGCTACTTTTGAGAAGAATAAAAATCAGCTCTTATGCCTGTAAACAAAATAAAGATTTCATACTGGCTTGAAAATCAACTTGAAACTAATAATTTAGTTGAACTTGTGTGCATACTCAAGTAAATTCTTCTTCTAACATCGTACACGTAACACAATTGTTATACCTTTAATGTAATATAAATAATCCAGCCATAATGCATAATTGAATGCATGCACTGTTTTAAATACAGTGCAGTGTGAACCCAGCGGCATCGAGCAGCCTTAACTGACTTCATTATAAAACCTGAAATAGCAAGGAAAACATGAATTTATGCAAACAGATAAATATAATAGAATGCCATTTTTTAACCATGTGTCCGTGCAAGCCTGCAGCCTAAAAAAGAACAATTTGAATGGCTGAGTGGTTCTTGGGATCTGCAACATGAACCACATTAGCTGATGTAGCAGCTCGGGAGATGTGGTGGTCTTTGTAGTTTATTTGACACTTACTGATGATGGATTTAAGTGTACATGTGAAATAAAAAAGCTGCAAAGATGCAAACTCCACAAACCTTGAAATGTCTGTAAGACTAAACATTTAGCACTTTGTAGTCATTTTTCAAAACAATGGCTTCTTGGTTTCTGACAGAAGTAGACAATAGCATTCCTTTGCAGGCCTTTGCAGGCAAATTCCTTTGCCTGCATATTTCCCTGCTGCGGGACTAATAAAGGATTATCTTATCTTATCTCTTATTTTAGCAGCCTCTCATTCTAAGCCTATGACAGCCAGTTTTGCAGAAACGACAACTGTTGCTGCCAGGTTTGACCAGCTGTAGCCAGTATAACTGGCTGATTAAAATCAGCTCTTTTTGTTGGATTAAAACTCTGATGCAACAGGACTTTTTTGACATTTCTGGCTCGTATGTATACCAGACAACCCTGTCTCCCACAAAGTTACATTCCTTTACAACTATACTGCACTTTCAATTACATTTCGAGGGAAATGTATTTTCTCCTGGATTATGGTTGCAGTTTCAAACAGTTTAAAACATGCGGTAAACGTTGTGAATTGAAACAAAATAAAAATGCAACAAAAGCACTTGGTTATGCTTCCGCTACAAAAGTACTTAGTTCACACAGCAGCCTCCTTGGTGAGAGCCCTGTGTTTTGATCCGTTCACCGCACTGACTTCCTCCCTGGACTTCTGCAAACTAATTTTAAACTTATTTGTCAGCGTCAAAAACAGATGTAATACACTCAAAATGTTTCCCTCGAAATGTACTTCACAGTGCAGTTTTGTTGTATGGGAACATACATTTTTGGAGACATGACTGAAACCAGAACCCTGCAAGTTGAAGGTGTTTGGCAAAGTCATCTGAGGTAAACTTATTAAGAGCAGGGTAGATGTGCACACATTGCATAGCAGCATCCATATCAATGTTACACTGGCTCCCACAGCCGACTGGGCTACTTCTAGTGTAACCTGTAGTCCCACAAAATGTAGATGCCTAATTTATACCTTATCATTCAACTAATTTGCCAGGCACCGCTGTTGATAGGTTGATTTGTGCCACAAAGATGTTAGATGTTTTTTAAGTGTTAAATAGTGATCAGGCTATCTATCTTGTTTGCTCAAAGTGACCACTAATGTGGTAATAACTTATTCATGATCAAATTCTACATAAAGCATTTTTAAATAAACTATGACTTGACATTTTTAAGTCCAACTGAAATAAAACTCTGCTGAATCTGCTTCAGCTCTGCAAAAATCAATTGTTCTGCATTCACATTTTATGAAAAGTAAACCCAAAAATTAAAAAAGGGAGGAATTTATACTTTTCATTTATGGGTTAATAATGGTGCCCTGCGCTGAATATTGTTAGCTTTAAATCTATGTAGATGGATTACATTCGCCTCCAGCCTGTCAAAATCAAGCATGAATCAGTAACTGAAGCATTTATCATGGTCAACGTTCAGACACACAAGACGCAAGACAACTTTGAAAGCCAACCTACACTAGCATAAGGCTTAAGTTTCCTTCCTATGTTACTCCTAAACATGAACACGTGTGTCCTGCAGCATAGCTTGATGAACGAGCAACCAAAAAAACATTGTTTTTAACACTGTTAAGAAGCTGAACACACTCCATCTATGGCTTTTTCTCTGTTTCCCCTGATATTTATTAATTCTTTATTTAGATAGTAAATTAATGTTAAGACTGAATGTGTAAGGGATAAGCAGATGCGATTTAAGTTGGACTGGTATTTAACAAATCATAGAGCTGCCGTGAATCTCCTCCCTGGTTGGTTTTAGTGGGACTGTCAGACACAAACACAAAAAGTGCTCCTCCCCTGAACTACCTCCCTGTCATCTACAACCCAGTCCCACAGTCATGATGCGTGGGGCGGTAATGCGAAGCGATGCTGCATCGTTAGTCGCTACCTTGTGCGTCTTCTAATCGCCTAATAATTGGATGTGATGGCAGAACATAGGCAGCGATGATGAATTGCCGGCAGCAGGGCAGCAGGCAGGAGGCAGATGCTGCAGGTGTTGAGTTGGTGAGTGAGTGTGTGGTTTCCTGCTGGTGTTACACACTCACACATATAGCACACACGTGACTTAAAGGCACAGATAAAGGATTTGCATACATGCTTCAACATTACTGCTGTAGGAAGAATTGCATGCCTAATTCAAACATACAACATATGAGAATATGTGAGATGGAGGGGAACGACTGGAGCCTTAGGGGAAACACACAAACACTCACTTGTTAGGCAGTCACATGGGAGAGCCATTGAAACAGAGCTCATATAGAAGACAACCCACCATGCGGAGGAGATCTGCACGCGGCTAGCTGTGCAGACCGCCGAGGGAAGCTCGCCTAATCTACTCTCTATGGGAAGTGGCAGTCAAACTGATTCAGTCACTGTTTCAGGTCTCGGAAGGAAATGGATTCCTGCCATTCTCCTTTGTTCTTTCATTGTCACGTTCACTTAATTGTCAGCGCTGGTTTTACCCCCCGTACGTAGAGTCGTCATCCCGCAGAGTGGAGCTCCATAAAACTGATGAGAACGACACTTCCACTTTGCACAGAAGATTTATTCCACCTAAATCTTTCAAAGACTTCCTTATCGTTTTTTGTTTTTTTTGTCCCTTTACATTCAAGTAAATTACTGAGGCCGGCGAAGCGAAAAATCTCACCACAGAAAAGTAAGGTCAATTATATATAGAATATGCCCTAAAGCTACATGCCTATAAGTAAACCCAATTTATCAGCTTCAATCACACACACACTGAGGCTGGTGAAGCGAACAATCTCACGACAGAAAAGTAGGGTCAAGTATATATAGAATATGCCCTGAAGCTGCTCTCATTGAAATGTATTTTGGTCGTCTTAAATTCTTGTGTGACGAATCAAAATGGAGTGTGTGTTTCCTGCTTCAATGTGGTGAGAAGAAGAAAAAAAAATAATCCCTTTTTAATGACACTAGAGGATCCCAATCACAATGGCTGCATGATGATAGACAGGATAGGAAACAAAAAAAATGATGATACACACAATTGTTTCATTGAAAAGGGATCAATTTAGGTTAATAAATAAAAGAACAATATTAATTGTGGTTAGAGGTTAGAAAGAGACTTTTGTGAGAACTCCCGGTTGCACAGCTAGGCAATATAACCACAGAAAGCCAAACAGTGGAGTGGAACTAATGTGAGACAAACTAAGGTAACATTTAAACAGTGATAAAACTGTAGATGAAACAATAAAACCAATTGATATACAACAAGAACAAAACAAAATACAAAAAAACAAGGTTCATAATAAGTAAAGCCCTTTATAAAAATATGTGTTATGAAAATACAACATTTCAATTGTCTTCTAAATGAAAGAATCATAGAAACAGAAACCAAGGGTGCAACTGCATGCAGCAACAGCTATGTAGACAAATAGCTCGAACATAACGGAAGCTTCTGATCCTCACTCTTTTTTTAAGACCTAATAAAGCAGCAAACCGATTGTAAAATGATGCATCTACGAAATGATAGTTCAGTTTATTATTCATCTGTATCAGAAGCTCAGATTATAACACACACAGAGGGAGAGTGAAGCATTACTCCACTTTATCTTTATATAGCAAATAGTTTTGCTGCTGCTATAGTTTTGAATTTCATATAAAGCTCATTAAGGAGTCACTGAGCTGGGAACCAGTGATCTAATCTGATGACAGTACTTCATCAACTCTGGGTTCACACTGACTGCTCTGTAGGCTGTTACCCAATTCAATTTATGTTGTATCCAATATGGCATTTTTAAATTGCGCTGATCCCCCTCTGGTCTCCAATATTGGTGTCTGATTGGTGCAAAGATGTTTTTCCTTTTCTTTTTTTCTGTATATTTGAAACTAAATAAACAAGATTTTTTTAACAGCCTACTGACAATTCCTGTTTCTTCCGTTTCACCTGCCCGCTGTGCTCAGTCGATTTGAAGACATATTTCTTTGCGCGAAATTTCAGGAGACTAGGCTTCAACGAAAAGAATGTTTGATTCACACCGCCGCAGAAATGGATTATCCTCCCTGTTAAGTGAAAGTCAAATCCCCATCTTAGGGCTTTCACCGTGAATGTGTTCCACTGTTGCAGATGTGCTCGCTGGCTTTCATGGCCCTTCGAATGTAAAATGATTCAGCAGTAGCCTCAGGACAAGATTTGGGATAGAGTACATTTTACAAATTACAGGAAAATAGAGAGGAGAGATCCCCGAAGCTCCGGCAGGACTCGGTGTTCCACAGCACTCTTGTTTGATTGTCAAGGACCTCTCAACTCTCAACCTGCTGCTCACACAGCTGCAGTTTCCACACCTCTTCCCCTGGAGAGACACCAGCTCAAAACTTCCACTGTTTTAGTCAAATAAACAAAAATGTCATAATAATTCCCTCAAACATTTATTTCAGTGCTTAGAAAGTTAAAAATATCACGGCTAAAGGCTGTTGTGTCACTTGTGTTTGCAGAAAGATTTCATCGCCCAATATTAATCTTCCCTAAACCCCCTGAACTGACATGTCAAGACCATGTATTAGAAAAGGAATCTGTTCTCCGCCAAGAAATGTCAATCAGATATGAAATGAGTAAAAACCAGACACAGATAGCTGCTCAAAGCTTAACAGGATCCCTCTGAAGGTGATATGTGCTCCGTCTGCTATTCCAGGGGAGATGCTTGTTGGAGCTTTCCACGGCTCAACCAGGATTATTGGGACAGGTCCCATCCTCTCTCCGCCAGCTACAAAGAGTTGTATATGACTGGGTTTTGATAGATAGGAGGTTGAGAAGGCTGATACAGATATTGGTGGTTTGATGCTACTGCATATTCCCATACTCCTTAAGCTATATATATATATATATTTAATATCAGTGGTGTATAGTAACGAAGTAGAAATACTTCGTTACTGTACTTAAGTCGTTTTTTTGGATATCTGTACTTTACTTTACTATTTATATTTCTGTTGACTTTCACTTTTACTTCACTACATTTTGCAAAGAAAACTGATACTTTGACTCCGATACATTTCCCCTGAAACCTTCGTTACTCGCTACAAAATCAAATCTATCTTTAGAAAAAAAATGAATCATGAGACCAACGTCGGGGACTGTGGTGGAACACAGACTGCAAGCAAGCAGGTTAGTGAATCAGTGGTCCTAGCTTGCAAGTTAAATCACTGGTTAATCACGTTAATGCGCAATTGCAAACAAGTGCTCTCAAAGCC
Organism: Anoplopoma fimbria; assembly: GCF_027596085.1. Classification (NCBI taxonomy): domain Eukaryota; kingdom Metazoa; phylum Chordata; class Actinopteri; order Perciformes; family Anoplopomatidae; genus Anoplopoma; species Anoplopoma fimbria. Next base: position 16,484,067 of record NC_072466.1, read on the forward strand.
GCGTTTTGTTGATTCCCAGTGATGCCCAGGATGCCAGCTAGCGAGCGACTACATGAGTAGAATTCCACTCTACGATGACTGGTTTCATGATGGAAGCAGAAACGGAAGCACCTGCTACTCCCGCAACAAACCACGGTGGAGACGAAGACCAACACCCGTGGCCATATTTGCGAGAAATGTTTTCTTATGTTGGAGTGAAAGACTCTTCGTACCGGATGAAGAGCCTCTTATGCTTACCCAAAGCTACTGAAATATTGGCATTCAAAAACTCCCCATCCAACCTCAGGAAACACATTGAGGTAAATTAAGATTAATCCCATGAGCCGCAACGTTAATGTTTAGTTATCATAATTAGCATAAACCTGTTAAGATATCTAGCAGTGTTTCCCACAGGATTGGAGTATATCTGTGGTGGGGGAGGGGGGGAGACAGGTGTCTGATCTTCTAATTTAACTATACATGGTGTATGTTAGGCTGCTGTCTCTGTTTGTACCCCCTTGTGTCCTTGGTCATGGTGGCCACAGCACTTAAAAGAATAAACTTTATAATTCTCAAAATTCTGACCCTTTGCTTTTTTATTAACAGCATTTACTTGTACTTTTACTTTCAATACTTAAGTACATTTAATATCAGAAAATTACTTTTGATACTTAAGTACAGTAAATATCAGATACTTTAAGACTTTTACTCAAGTAGTATTCTAATAGGTGACTTTCACTTTTACTGGAGTCATTTCCCAGTAAGGTATCTTTACTTTTACTCAAGTATGGCTTTTGGGTACTTTATACACCACTGTTTAATATTAACAATGGATCAAATGACTATGTGTAATGTGAAGGATGTCGCTTCCACTGGCAGGCCCGCAAAGAATGATCATCACCAGACTGCAGTTTCACTTTCATTTTCTTATTGCTTTGGTTTTACGGCCTCATCTGCGACTTTTCCAGTGAACAGGCTTTGATAAACCAACTGTAAGCTACCCGTCCCAGCCTCAAAGTTAGCTACCAACTTGTGAGCAAAGTGAGGTATAATAAGAGCCAAAAGTTGGTGGAGACCAAACCAGAGCTAAAAGGTAAGTGAATATATGAACTATCTTCACCAGGTAACCAAAAACATGACTTCAACTGAATGGTGATGTTGCTCTGTATCTGCTGGAGGAGTAGATAAGTAACTGTTTTTACTAATAATTTCATTATACCAACCTAAAAAGTGATAATTTGTCAATGAGAAGTGGCAAGTGCTCCTTTCCTGTTTACTGCCAATGCACTTAACACATAAATGTATTTTATAGCAACTGTTTGCTAACATTTCCAACCTATAAAGTGGCACTATGTCCATCTTTTTCTTTAAAGCTTGTTGCACTGTACCTTAGTGGTTGAAAAAAAGCACCTTCAGTACATAAGCATTACTGTATGTTCCTGTCTGATAATTGAGTGTATACTTCATGCAAATGGTCCAATCAAAGCCAATTTTACTGTCATCGTCAGATTTTCTCCTTCCTTTGAGGAAAACAGATATTGTTTCTATGTTTTTGTCTGCTTCCCCGGACATGAAGTCCCAACAGGACAATTATGTGAATAGGATCAGAGTCAGCCAATAGGATCAGGGATAACCGAGTTCTCCCCAGAAGCTATAGTTAGCATGCCCCCAGCAATCAATATAGAATATGTGTCATCTTATCTCTTTGCTAATTGATCCAAAAGTATAGGCCTATACATGACTCTGGCCCAAAGTCTTTATAAACATCTTACTACTGGACGCTTGTTATTTTGTTCCAGTAATGGTTCCCCTTCTTTCAGCCTCCTGCAGAACCAAATTAACATATATTTTTTTGCTCCTATTAAAGAATTTCAAAATAATTTGATTTCTGCCAGGAACGAGGGGAATGGATTGCAAGGGAGCAGCTACAAGTCTCAACCCAATTAGTGACCTCGTTCACTGAGTACATCTCGTCCCCCGCCTCCCCCCTCCTCCTCCTCCTCCGCTCTTCATCACACTTTCTATTCACTACCACCCTTCGTACCCCTCCACCCTCTTATCCCCTTCCTTTCTTCTCCGCCGGACTTTCTATTCTCCCCACTTCTCTCCTCTCTCCTGTTTCTCTCCTTTTCTTTCTCTGCACAAATGAGTCCATTTCGCCCCGGGGATGAGACGACGGTGGTTAAATCAGATAGGGGCGAGGTTATATTTGGACTGTGGCGAGCGAGCGAGAGAAAGAGAGAGCGAGAGAGCGAGAGAGAGAAGCATCAAACAGCTGGGTGATGACTGCATGGCCTATTTTACATCAGCAAATTGGCTGAAAGTGGATTCCCAGGGCACATTGAGCTGACAATATTAGCAATATTAGTTTAATAAAAATCTCAAACTCATTTGAAGCGGCCTCTCTAATTACCATTTACACACATGGATAATAATAACAGTGAAGTGCGATGATGAGATTGTGGGAAAAAAAACTGGAGATTTATCTGTGACCTTCAGCCAGAATTAGCAACACAAACTGAAAATAAACATGAATTCATGCTTTTACCCCTCAAAAGACCCTTAACATCAGTTGACCCTGCTTGCAATGATTTAGACTGCAGTTCATTAATCAGGGCAGAGATTGACCCTTTTAGATGTTGTTCCTTCACTATTTCTGTGTTTTTCCTTCGGCATTGCAAGATGCCTTAAAGTGTCACCTGGAAACCACAACATCACCTCGCCAACTTCCATGACTCAAACTTACGTAACGCTATGAGGTGCGTTGAGTCAGTAAGAAAATAAGTGTGGATGCCAGGAGGGACCGTGGTGGACTCTGCAAAACTCAAACCAGAGTTTTGAGCTGGAACTGAGACCACTTATCTGGACTGAGATCAGATTCGACAGCAGCTTTCACCCTGCAGTAAGTTCACCATACTCTGCCTCATATGTTCAAATAACGTCAAGGACTTAGTAAGTATCAAAAAATAATGCCAAAGTTTTCATCCGATTAAACATTCATAGTGGACAACATGGTAAAGAGAAAATCCAACAGGTCTAGTTCTGCTGAAATACTTATAATAAATGATGTAATTATGTGTAATCTGAATTCATAGCGAATAGCGCCACGGATTACTTACCTTTTCAGCCTCATTTTGATAATTGTTTTGGTTTCATTTCTGTATATTTCAGTTCCATCGCTCTCATGCACATTGTTTCCAAAAGCAGCCGTCAGCTGTTTTCAGCAAACAAGCTAAACCTGCAGCAGGAAAGTTTTTCAACCAGCTGGTTAAAGAAATACAAATACCTTACAGCTCATGAGTCAGATATTTACTTGGTGGAAACCAAAGCGTTGCTAAAAGAAGAGCGAAGTATAGACTTATATTTAAGAAGTAAATTGAAGTTAAGTAGATCTTCTATTGATTAGTAGATCAATAGAAGTTTTTTCTTCTATTGATCTACAATACTGGGTTTAACTATCAGGTTTTAAGTGTCATCAAGAGCCAGCATTCTTTCTGCGGCTGCCGTCCTCCACCAATAATTCATCAACGAGGATGCAGACGGACGGATTCTCACAACACACAGTTGCTACAGTAGAGCAGAATTTATTGCAATGATATCTCGATGCTACCGCTTTAAAGGCTTCGTGTGTTTATCTGCTTTGCAACAGCCACATCCACAGTAGCTTATGAATTTAAGATCAACCATACATTATGTATACAAGGAAGTTCTCACTTTTAGAAGAGCTGCATTAGTATGGATGATGACTGATACTTATACCTGGGATGGCTGACATCAGTAGATTTAGTGGAGTATTTGCCTTCGGGGACGGCACAATGTCATAATAGTTTATGAGGACAAAAAAAGTCCACTGTCCTACTTTTAATTGCTATATAAAGTCTGGTGTGGACAGTTTTACTCGGTACGTTAAAGGACGAGTACAACAAAAAATATGACTTTTCATTTCTGGAATGAATTGATTTAAGATTTAATAGTGTAGGAGGACAAAAAAGGTATTTTTCTCTGACTGAGCCTTAAAAGTGAGCTGCCTCTCTCTACAAGTTTAACCAGCTTCACAACAAAGAATTATTTATTCCTCCACACCAAGAAAACCATGACACCACTGGGGAAATGGTGTTTCTTTTGATACATACATCATCAACAGCTGCTCAGGTTGACAACAAATCCCACTGAAAAAGCCAACTTTGATGAAATGACACGGGAAAGAACGCCAGTTGTCAAAACCGTTGCCACGAGAGACTCGTAGTTCAATATTGAGATGCCACACATTTCAGCCAAGATTTAATTTTGTTGCGATAATCGCAGAGTGAGAAAGTAATCATAGAGATGCGTGTCATCATTTAGACCCGTTGTCATCCCAGAATTACAATTTCAATATGGTCGCAGGCATCTGTCATCCCCATATTAGACTTTCAATCACTGATGCTCTTATCCAGCAGGTGAAGTATAGGTGAAGTACATTGTATAACTAACTGTGAATTGTTTTTCTGCCACTCACTTCAGTGATTTGTACAGCCCTGGCAGCTATTTGTCATAAACAGTATGGTCAGTGATGTATGGCATATACATGTAAATGTTCAACAAATTCCTCAACAGCCAACAAAATAGGTTTCCACATTCAACTCACAGCGAGAAGATGATTTATTCAGTCTGAAAACAGGGGCACGCACTCATCAGTATCTGTAATAGCACAGAACAAGTGCAGGATTGATTTTTTTTCTTCTCTCTCTGGTAATTCCAACCTCTATTTAAGTATAAATTGCATGTTTCATGCGTGTAACTGACTGGTTCCTCAAACCGTTATTAGTCACCAACAGAGACAATCAAAATGATTGCCATTAATCTCTCGCGTTCGCACGCAGACTCACAAAGATCATGGATCTCATCAGCAAGGCTGTGTGTGCATTCATGCATGTGTGCATAAGCAAATGCATTTTAGGGGTGTTTTTTTTGTCCATTTGTTAAGCCTATGAATAATAATAAGCACCCTGCACAAAGTAATAGATGATATTTGCAACAGTAGTCAGCTGTGTGTTGTGAGGAGGGCAGCTTGCTACACCTCTGCAAAAGTGAGTCTAAGGTTTTTCTTTAGCATTGTGAGTCAGCAATTAATTTGACATACAGTACATGAGTTATAAAGACGTGGTGATGAATAGGATAACTCTACTGTATAGCTCACGGTTTAGTGGCTCCTTTTTCAACATGATTTGCTGAGTTATTAGTCACTGGGTTGAAGCCACCCCTCTGATTCTTTCATGTGACCAGACACATGACGTGGTCAGAAGGTAAGCCGGTGAGGAATGTCGGGGCTAAAGCCACAGTTAGCTGTCTCCCCTCGCTCATGACATTTTTCGTACTGTCAACAAATCCAATGAAAAGACTGAAACCAACAACGTGTTATTAAGCTTTATTATGTCTCTCCATACTTTCCTGCCAGTTGATGGTTTCAGCCCCAAGCCTATTATTTCCTGAAGGTGTAATTAAAAAAAAAAACACTGGTTGCAAATACATGCACAGTGGTTATTAGCTTAACGTTACTCAAACAGGAGTAAATAGGGTATTTGTTGGGGACAATTTTTTCAGCCGTTAATGTGGTGTGCTACAAATCTTTGAACTGTGACCCAGGAAGTAGATGTGTAAACTGCAATGCCCATGTTCATTGCATCAATGTCAGTTGGTCCACCACTTTGGTCCAGACTGAAATATCTCAATAACTATGACAGTTATTGCCATGAAATTTGGCACAAACATTCATGGTCCTAGTGGAGGAATCCCAATCCCTGACTTCTTTGTGCCACCATAATGTTGATAATTGCGGTTATGAGTAAAATGTCTTGACACATATTGGATTGAATGCCATGATATGTGGTCAGACATTCATGTTCCCCAGAGGATGATTTCCCATGATTTTCCATCAAGAGCCAGCAATGGGTCAAAATTTCACATTTTTATTTTATTTAGCCCTGATGCGAAAAGTATTCAACTAATTCACTGAAGTAAACGTAGAAATACCACAGTATAAAAATACTCCATTACAAGTAAAATTCCTGCATACAAAATTCCCATTAAGTAAAAGTATTAGCTACAAAAGATTGGGAAGTATCACAAGTAAAAGCACTGATAATTCAGAGTTGCTTCTGTCAGTATTATACTGTTATATTATTGGATCATAATATTTATGTGCACTGGGAACCAGTGCGATGCAAACTTCCAGGTTGGTCTACAAATATAAGTCATCCCTGCAGGGATCTAATTTCATAAACAGGTGCCTATGTTTTGTGTGTAAAATCTTAATTAAAAAAATAGTGACTATAGATTGAATAAATGAAGTGTAATGAAAAGTTAAATATTTCCTTCCAAACTGCAGTGAAGTAGAGGTACAAACTTGCATGAAATAGAAACACTCAAGTAAAGTACAAGTGCTTCAAAACTGTAGCCTACTTCAGCATTGTACTTAGTGAAGTAGTAGGCCTACTAATTTGTACTTAGTTGCTTTCATCATCTGGCTTTTAGGCCAATTGGCAAATGTTAGCATTTTATCATAAGAAATTGAAATGGTGAAAAAGTTGTAAACATTATTCCTGCTAAAGATCTGCATTTTTGCAAATCCACTAGACTATTAATTTTGTTGACTTAGATTTTGGCATGGAGGCATTTCAATGAGAGTAATGTCACTTTATGGCTGTTTTTTGGTTTATTTATGTTTTTGACATTTAAAAAAGAAAATCTTAAAAAAAATGTGTTACTTTGTCCAAACTCAGATTTGTTCTGAGCCTTCCTTATGTACGGTGAGTGCAACATGGAGCTGTTACGGCGGCTGTCATCGACTTTATACCCAGCCGCTGGGAGGACACGCCCCCGGGGGTTTCCACCACTCACAGGGCAGAAAGTGATTAGCTCATCGCGGCTGTCAGTCACGCCTATCTCCCGCTGCTTCCTGTGTGAGCCAGCGGACTGGCTCTGTCTGCAGAGAGTCTCCGGTATGGGCAGGCGCCTCACTCCTCAACTTTTTTACCGGAGATTTTTTAGCACAGTTCCGCTACATTTGACACGGTTTATATCCTCTGGAAATGGATTTCTGAATGGAATAACCCGAGAGTGAGTCCGACGTGAGCGTATCCGAGCGTCTGAGTTCAATTCTTTTGTTGTTGTTCGAGTTGTTGAAGGAAAGAGGGGAAAATGCCAGTTGCAACTCTTCTGCCTTTTACCGCGACTCCGAATAGGAAGTCTGCCAGCCCGACGTCTTTCAGGTTGACAGAGAAATTCATCTTGTTATTAGTGTTTAGCGCTTTTATAACCCTGTGTTTCGGGGCCATCTTCTTCCTACCGGACTCGTCCAAGCTGCTGAGCGGAGTTTTCTTTCATTCCTCCGCGGTGGAGACCAACACCCGCACCGGTCCGGACAGCAGCGACCCCGGCTCGGCTGGAAACGACGAAAGGGTCCTGGCCAAAATCCGAAAAGACCACGAAAAAGCGCTGATAGAGGCCAAGGATACGCTACAGAAACGGCCCGACGAGATACAACAAGACATTATGAATGAGAAGGAGAAAGTTGCAAAGGAGAGTATAGGTCAAGGTGGGAATGATGTCAATAATTTACCTTTCGTTGAGTATCACCGCCCGCCCGGGGCGACCGGACACGAGCCCCAGGACCCCGAGACCAAGGACCGCCGCGCGAAGATCAAAGAGGTGAGGATCTGTTGAGCTCTCGCACTCTTCCTTCTATGGAGAGAAAGCGTCCCGCCGAACTCCCCCCAACAATCAGGCATTTTAAACATTTCCTTCGGCGTAGGGCAGCTGGTAGACCTAGTAAAACGTGACTCAACAGCTTACATAACCTTCTAGAACTTTTTTTTACAATTCGGCGCATAAAAAAGTACATTAAGAAGCACCAACGTGAATGAAATTTGAACTTTTACATGAAGTCCTCTCCGTCACCATATGCCTCGCGGAGAGTGTACACTAACTTGTGTGTTTTTAACTGAGCAGACGCTGGCTATAGCGGAGCACTTAGAGTAGCCCAAATGTGCAAACACATCTAGTAGTGTTGAGCTGAAGACCTAATGCCATATTGGGATTTCTACATATACCTGCCGGTGAATTTGACTCAATGATTTTACGGCTTTTTTCAACGGAATTCGGCGTTTTTTGTTTTTTTTACTTTCCACGAAATTGAACAGCAGTCTGGGAGGAACGGAGGATCCTGTTGCAGGTTGCACAGGATCCACTGCCCCCCTCCGGGCTGATATACCTGTCTTTCAAGTTTTGATCAGATCCCAGGGGTGGGGTGTGAGGGGTGGGGTGGGGACGACGACACAGTGACAATCATGGATGTAGAAGATAGAAAACACCTTTCTAGCTTCTCACAGATCTCTATAGATGACCTAGATTGAAAGTGTTCTCCACAGTTTGTAACCTGAAGATGAAGGGTTTTAAGATCTTTTGAAAGCCTGACCCAAGTATTATTATGATTCTGTTTATTATTAATATAATGACTAATTGGAGTCATAATTTAGCCTCGTATTTATTTGCCAAGAAAGTGTCACAGTGTCACCCCGTACGCCTGTATTACTTGTATTCAATAGCCTGTGTGCCCCCCCCCCCCCCCCTGATGTCCTATCATTCCACACCGGAGAAGGCCAAATGGAAGCCTTGTAGCCTGCAGCAGGGTAAAAGAGAAACACCAACAGGTAGCATGTCCTGCATTATTGTGTTTTGCCTCACTGCACAGTGTGTGGGTGTGAGCAGCAAAACAAGCGGAAAGCCCAGCGGTGAGGTCTCAGAGGAGGTTTCAGGGGGCTGCAGAGGTTGTTCGGTCACGCTGCTGCATGATCCGTGGCATCATGATCTCAGAGCTCTCTCATACAAAAAAATCCTCGCCTAGAATATCAACCAAATGGCATTAACATCTTGAGTGTCATTTAGGAAAAAAATGTTTTCCCACGGCCCTTTTGGAGAGCAATTGCCGTAGACCTGCTCAGTGAGGTGATTTTCCGTTTACTCATTCAGGTGGTTGAGTGCTAGACTCACGTAGAGGACCGTTGAGTGAGTGAGCCGATAAGGGTTTGGTGTCCTGACGGAGCACACGTGGCTGATGTTAGACATTCAGATGGACTGATATTTGCTTTTCATTGAAAATCATTTGACAATGAGATAACCGCAGGTCAGTATTGCTCAGAGCTGAAATGACTTCCCTGAACAGCCTCTGTGGCGTGTGTGGGGCTATGCTGAATACTGACAAAATGAAATATCCCATTATTGTATTTGAATGAAAACCCCAGTATCAATAATGCAATCACATTCGAGGATTGAGATTTTGCTTTCAGGTAATTTTATATTTGAGAAGATTATGAAAAGCAATAATCGGTAAAGGCAATTAGATTCTGAAGTCGTATAAGTTCTCAACAGTTAACAGTGCAGCTTTCAATACTTGGAAAAGACCAGATAAAATTTACTCCCAAATATTATATTCTCAAAATTGTCATGCATGGTCCAGGCTCAAACTACAGCGTCAATGATATTTTATAGATATGCATTGCCTAGGTGTCTCTCTGGTAGTAAGCACTGTCCTGAAACCTAAAAAGAGCATCGAGTGCGTTTTGGTATTATACACACACAGTTTGAAATGCTGACTGGGCACGTTTCTGACCTTAAGATGACATCACCTGCCATGTAAAGGTCACGCTGTCAACCACGCGGACGTGGTATTAAAGACAATATGTCAACGGAAGGGGCCATACCAAGCAGCAATTACAGTTTGCCGATAGTGGGCCTGCTCCTGCCAACTGGTTGTCATCACATAAGCTATGTCACCAATCTAGTGTCATCTTAGCGACGGCAGTACGAGCTCACAAACACAGTGATGAGGACTTAAGCATTCATTTCAATAGGCGTTCTCCCTAGACCTTAAGGTGTTAGTACCAGAGTTTAAGGTGGAATAAAATGTCTTTAATCTTATTTAAATCCTAGCATAACCCATAATCCCATATTGTCTCGCTCCCAGGTCTCTGTTTTATGTTCTGAAGCTCAACTGTGAACTGTTTGACTTTGCAAACAACATCAGTGAGCTGGAAAAAAAGTCAACATAAAGTTGGCCCCATTGAGAAAAAAAAAAAAAAAAAAAAAAAAAAGCAACTGTTTTGAAGATTTCTTGTTTTGTCAAGGCAGCAATCTGTGTTTATAAAGTGCAGTGGAAACACAGATTGCCTCGCTCCGGGCTGTTTTTTTTAAAATGGCAAAATATTAAATTAATTTAAATCTGAAAAAAAAGTACCTCTGGTGCCGAAGGCATCTCACTAAATATTTCCACAAGTTACACTGATGCTGCTATTTTGAAAATGTTAGTAGCCTCAGCAGCATCACTGAATCATTCAGGTCAATACATGTTCATCAGCTGGTGAACTGTAGACATCAGTAGTAAAACAGATTCAAACAGTAAAATAAACAGCTGTTTCCTGGAGAACACCTGCAGGGCACTGAGAGGAAAGTTTAAGTGGATTCCATGTCAACATCAAGCAAATCACTTCAAGATAATGATTACCATTCTAAAATATTTGGCAATGAATGTCTACTTTGACATTGTCGGTCATCCGGCCTCCGTTTCCTGCGTGACAGCTGTTTAGATTGCGAGGGTTGCAGTTTGTCGCAGAGAGGAAAAAACAAGATTGTCCGTATGTAACCGGCTGCATCTTAATCTCCGTTTGCTCCAAGTAAACCCAAAGTGTTGCAGAAATGGTCCATGACAGTGCAATATTCTATGACAGGAAAACAAAGGCAAACGTCTGGCCAAACCTCCGATCTAATGAAGCAACTAATGAACAACTTGGGGGAGAGATTGTAATGCTTTGAACAATGAGAAAAAGACAGCAGTATTGAGTTCTTCTATCTACTCAGCAGGTCACATGGTGTGTCAGACATGACTATCTGGCAGTCTGTCTGAGGTAAATAGTTGTTTAACTGAGCTACTGTAAGCTATGATATTGAGTTACCTCTTAGTGAAATGATCTGAGTGAGTTTGAGTTTCCTCTGGTAAACCAGTATGCAGTGCATATGTCTAGGGCTTTTATTGTGAAAGGTAATAACAGAAGGAGTGGACCTGGTATGTGCTGTGTTAAGGTTAAAAAGAGGTTAAAAAGTTCTGGATTCTCCCTGTTGTAGTACATTTTCAATATGTTTGTTCCAAACAAGAATATTGGTTGATGCCTCGTTCCGGGAAAAAAAATTAAAGCTGCTTTTTCACTGAGTAATAATCGCATTCTGTGTGAAAATATACCTGAAAAACAGCAGTTCAAAAAATATATTCTGCTGCAATTTAATCATACACAAAAACACCCCGGTGTGTAAAAAGCCTTGATATGTAATAAAACAGAGGGTTATGTTTTTAATACTGTAAAGAGAAAACAATATTTTGACAAATAGAAGATATAAAAATGTTCCGCTGGATCCGAGGAAAGCGTCTAATTATTAAAACAGAAATCCACTGACACGTTATTGTGTGGAATCGTCATTATTGTGCAATGTAAGCTCATTCCCTTAGAACACAAGTGTGCTGTTGTTAAAATAAACTCTCAAGCAAACCACATCATCGTGGCGGTGAAGCACATTTGATACTAAATGTTTAAGTAAACGCTGACTGTGTCAACATGTATCACTCCTCTCTTATCATTCAGGACAAGCCTGTTCCTGTTATTAATGTAAGGGAGCTGCCATTAGAACAATGCAAACGCAGAGTGGATTTAACAAACCTGTTCGGCTTCACAGTCGACCTAAAGGACCAAACAGTGTTGAATATGTCTCTTGTGATTAAGCAGCACTTATGACAAATGTCAGCATATGTGAGTTATTTTATATTCCCATCTCCCTTGTCACAACTTGAGCCTCGGCAGTTGTGGTTTTCAGTGAGTAGACGTGGTGATGTGCGTTAAACCTGCAGCTATGTTCTGCTTTTGATAGGAGATAATTGGACGTGCTGGTCCGGTACATTTGAGGAGTTTGTCTCTAGAGTAGACAAAACACTGTCCTAGATTATCTGCCGCCATCAGTAATAAACGTCAAAACATCCAGATAGACAAACACGATGCTCCTTATTGCTGTCAATGAACGAGCTTCGCCGTCTTCACGCTCCAATGAAATGCCTAAATACTAGCGTAACACCTTTAAGTGAAGGACTCTCATGTATTTCTTTCAGAAATTTTAAAGCTTTCGGGCTTCAGTCGTTTCTTGGAACGACACTTTAAATCCAAATAAAGTAGTAAATAATGTTAGTATGATATTTTAGTGTAACTGGGATCAGTGTCTCAGGGTCTTTCTCCTGAATATTACCGGACCAAAATATTTGGTTAACTTGTGCATAATAATCACAGTGCAAATAGTATAAAATAATTTGCAGTCATAAGGTATGTGACCAGGCAAACTTCTTTTAGTGCTATTTAGACAAACATGCATTTGACAACTTGCCGTTTTGATCCTTCCCTTCTTTTTTTGTTTTGACATTTTCTGCACTTTCTGCTCAGTAAAGCCAGTAGCTCCGTTCACCTTAACGCAGCCAAACAAACATGCTCCGGCATGATCCCCCCCTGGACCTCGGGTGGCCTGGTGTTATTCAATGGAAGCCTGTTGAATTATCTGGAGATGAAGTTCTGTAGCAGGGGTTTCTTACTCAACCTCGCCAGCCGCCCTCTGACCCAGTTATCCAGGGATCTGCCCCGCCGTGTCGCCGTCTCAGTGGCGATCTGAGTGTTGTGTTTGTGACGAGCAACAGGACGAGCTGCCGGGGCGGGGGGGCTTGTTGTGAGGGACCGCCACAATCCCACAATCGGCTAAATCTGTTTGTCTGCTTCAAATCAGAGACCCGACCCCCCCGCAGTCTGCGGCCCCGGGCTTTCGCTGGCTCTCCTAGGCGAGAGCAGCGGGGGTAACAATGAAAACCCCCTCGGCTGATAAACAGGGAAAATCAAGGTTGATGGGGTCGGTCGATGCTGGATGCTAGAACACCTGCGTTATTTGACACAGTGAACTACTTTCAGCTCCGTCTGTAACATGTTTCTCACCAGCTTGAAGTAGATGCATCTCCGGATTGTTTCCAGCGTAGCACCACTGGAATATTATCATACATGAAGCAATGTTTTTCCCATCAGGGAATTTGGGAGATTAGACATCACCGGAGCAAATTTTGTTTAATGTATACGTTGCATTAAAACAATCAGTGAAATGTGTGTTTTTAGATTTATTTAACTATACACTTTCACTCATTTAACCCTTGTTAGCAGTCGGTCTGAACAGGTTAATGGGCGACCTGTATCCGTTACCCTCTACCAGACCAAGCTAAACCGCGGGTCAGACACAAAAAGGCGCCTCTTTGTTAGCTTTAAACCCAATTTAACAATATTGATGAGTAAATGTCAATTAACCGGCCCCTTATCAGAGATGAAGAGTAAAAGTAAAACAGAACTTACAGGAGTGGGTACAAAAAAAGGCGATACAAGTAAAATATAACTTTTTTTGGGGGGGGGGTAATTATGTCCTAAAATTCTGTGTAAATCTGTGTGTTAGTTGTGTTTCTTTGAACGATGACAAGCAGAGATTATCCTCTGGCTGGTGTCCGTATGCGTCATATTCACACTTCCTGTATCTGTTTGTGAGTTTCAGACCGTTCATCTCTGGAGAGAAAAACAGGAATTAACAAACCGTTGTATTTTTGCCGTTTGTCCTTATGGAAAGTTGTGGAATGTCACATCAAAATCACAGTCTTTTCTATTTACAGCAGACGCTGAAGTGTGTGTTTCCTGTACACACATTACCTACCATCATTTTCACGTACTGCATTTTAAACACTTGATCTTGCCTGTTCCCTGTCTACCAGTGTCTAAAGGATGTTTAATTACTTCTGGGAAAACTCATCCACAATGAATACAGATTCTTTGTCGGTGCCATTAGAACATTTAGTGTTTTATTCATTAATTCATTCATTACGTTGAAGTGGGCTGCTAAATCTCATTCTTTAGTTGCCACCACTACTCCTGGCCCCATGTTACCTTGAATAAAAAAGGATCTTAAATTTAACAAATTTTGGATTTGAAAAAGCAGGGCACTAAAAGAGAAAATCTATTCCTTCCCTATTCTTCTAATTAAGGCCGACAGACCGCTGTATCTTATTGCTTTGGAAAATGCATTGTTTGATTCTGAATCTTCACTGGTTCTTCTTCATATCTAACCCCCCCCCAGGTAATGTATTACACTGCATTCTGTGAGGGGCACCCCTGAAACTCCCACTAGGACCCCTGGGAAAACATGGAATTGCCTCTGCTGAGGCTCTTATCTTTGTGGCAGCATTTAAAAAAAATAATATAATGACAGTCAGGTTACTAATTAATACACCTGGACTCACCTTTTATGCTCTGTGCAACTGCTGCTGTCCTGTCTGACTCATCATCCTTATGTTGTGAAGTGGAGCTTGTTGCTGCTTAGGTATGCAGATGAGATGTAAATGTTTGTCTGACTGGCCACACACACTGTGGATTAGAGGCTGGTGGTTTTTAAAGGTCTTTGCTGTTACCTCTATCCCTTCTTCTCCTTTTCTGCTTTGCCGTCTTCAGGATACGGTTCAGTCATTTCTTGCCAGCACCCTACTCAGTTGTTTTCCCACTCTCTGCAAGCGTACATTACGTATCCCCCACCCCAAAAAAGCAATTTTGCCGCTTCGCCAACCTTCAGAGCCTAAAATATATTCTCTGTTTCTGTCTTCTTTTTTTTTTCGGGTTAACTTGGCAGCCTATAAGTCCTATTTTGGTATCGACCGTTTGAACTAATTGCCTCTTGTTCCCTGGTCCAACTCCGTGTGTGTGTGTGTGTGTGTGTGTGTGTGTGTGTGTGTGTGTGTGTGTGTGTGTGTGTGTGTGTGTGTGTGTGTGTGTGTGTGTGTGTGTGTGTGTGTGTGTGTGTGTGTGTGTGTGTGTGTGTGTGTGTGTGTGTGTGTGTGTGTGTGTCTCGAATAGTTACTGCTAACCCCTTCAGGTGCTCTCTTTAATTGTCTAATGGCTGTAATAGCTTTGGCTGATGACCAGCACTGTTGCGCCTGCACAGGAATATGTGTATGTCCATTAATGTACTTGTGTGAGCGCTAATGAAGACAGAGAACTCCCTTCAGTCAGTGGAATCCCTGCAAAGTTGTAGAGGAGTCATCAATTTCTGCGTTTGTGTCGAACCTTTCATGCCACTAATCTGAATAACAGCCCAAACAGAATGAAAATGGCTAATGAAAACACTTTGGCCATTTGGGAAGAAATGTAATATACCATTCGCTAAGTCCCGCCTATCAAACACAAACTGGCCAATCATAGCGTACGGCTCTGCTCCTGCAATCACAGACTCTCTTCATTTTCAGGCTGCTTTTGTGGATCTGGAGCTGATCGTGGTTAAACGTTGTGTAAAATTGATACTAAGGTTAACGGTTAGTTTTTCCCAAACTTTGATAATGATTATGCAGCGAGTGCAGTTAGTGACAGTGTGGGCTCCACGGTCGCCCTTTTATTTTTAGATTGCCTATACTCTGTCTTTGCGTATTCAGCGATTTGCGCCAATCATAAAGTTTCACATCTGTTCTTGTAGTATTATTCGATTAAACCGCTCTGCAGAGAAAAAGGAGACTGGCATCTGGTTCTTTTACTAAATCAACACAAATCACGAAAAGAGCAGTCTGCTACGCCACCGTTCACTAACGGAAACCACCACAATCAGTGGCGTTAAGCTTCTCTGTTTCTACTTTATGGAAGGAGCGTGCTTTACCACCACTGGTTAGAGCGAATGCAAGATATTAGCTTATTTTTTAGTTTAAGTTATATACGTATGTAAACACAGATGAGTAAATGACTCAATCCACAGTCCGTCTGATTCCAAAAGACCTGTTCAGTGTTTTTTTCCCATAAGAATGGCCTTTAATGTAGCAGCTGAGAGTCTGCTCTCCACTGCTGTTCTCACCTAATTTAGTTAATATTTTCAGTAATATTTTGTTCAGGGGAAAGATTTCATATAAAAACGCCATAATTTTAATTCACTCTTGAACTTTCACAGCGAACATTTTGGTCGAAGCAGAGAATGATAGAAGCTATGAAATGGAAATTACCCAGAGACTGTTGGCTGCTGTATTAAATCAGGATGTCCACCGTCTTCCCTGTAAAGACAAATCTCTCCTGTAGCCTAAGGCCAGGGCGCTGGCTAGAATATATAAGATCCAATAATGTATACTATAACAGCCCAATAAAGTCACAGTAAATATATAGTCCAAGTGGATAGCCCGTAAGGCTTTAGATATTTAAATCCATATATTATTATGGATTGTTACAGCAGGGCTCTTATAAAGTCTGTGTGGATGGATTGGTCCGGTGGTTGAGTTTCGGGGTTGTTCTCGGGGAGGATGAGGATGAATCTACTCGTTCCAGGTTTGTTGCCTCCTGGCTGGCTGGGAATGAATTTAGACTTCAGAGTGACTCTGGCCAGAGGCGGGCCCCCGCGTCCCACACACGAGGGTTTGAGATGGCGGTATATTGAGATTCATTGCCCGTGGACCGTAGCCATCTCAGAAGTACATCTAGTGCTTTTTTTGCCGTTACTGGATCTACTCTCCCGGCTCCAATCCGGCTCATGCATAGTCATCGAGCATTGATTTGGAAAACCATGGAGCAAAATACATTAGATGGGTCGTTATCACTATTTCCTAGTGTTTGTGTTATAGGTCAAGGCACAAGCAAGCCTTAAAGCGTGGGTGGGAAATTGTTCAAGCAAAAATGGGTATATGACTATACATTTCCATTATAGCAACCCCGCATACGTACCGCCTCCCTTGGTTTCCTGCAGCAACTTGCAGAAAGAAAAGCTGAATAAAGTTGTGGTTTTTATTCATTTTTTAATAATCATCATCATTAAAAAGGAAGAAGCAAACACTGAGGTAATGACACTGTATTTCAAACCCAAATCTAAAAAAATCTCTTGTCATGCATTCGAGGGTATTATTATTATAATTTCTTTGTATCTTGTGGAACACATATATGAAGTCAATTTTCACTCACTATATATATTAGATGTTTTATCTTGTAATAAGTGGTATTTATGTTGTGATATATAATAGGGGGGGCAATCGCAGAGCCTGTTCGAATCCATACCTGGGACATCGCTTGTTGCATTCAAATTTTGGTTCGTCCAGATGTTGGGAAGCTGAGAAAAAATCGCAGCGTGTGTTTGAAGTATAGTCATCAGCAGTTTAAGTGCCTGTTTGTGTGTTGTGTTGCATAAAGGTGCATGGTGATGCAATTTGAAGAATTTAAGATTGATTGTTTGAACGTACTGAAAGTGTGCCAGTGGAGTTAAATGACATTCATTTATTGTTATGATGCTGTCTTGTTTCTAATCCCGGCGCTTGTGAAGGTTTGAAATGTGCCTTCAATCATCCGATAGAAGTGAAATTGTCAGCCAGCTAGGACCGTCATCGTTAGGCAGCGTAATCAATGACCTCGAAGCTGTTAATGCTTGAACTAATACCTATTTTATTTATTTTTTCAAATCTTCTGTCCTTGTAGCTTCTATACTACTCATAAAACCTCTGTCTGCTACCTTAGAAATTACATTGAATAAGTGAATTCTTTATTTTTATTTTTTATTACGTCTATTTAAATAAATTGAGTTGTAAGTGGCAGCCCTACAATAAGCTAATGTTGCGTTGCCTAAAACTCCCACTAGACCCAGTGAAATCGGTGCCTGAAACGGCTAGCTAAATGAATTGTCAATAAGAAAGTCACCAATAACCCTTCTGGCTTCCTCCACGCTCCATTTGAACCGCCTCCGTTTGATGCTTCAGTCCACTCTCTTCCCCTTGCAGCTCGTTTTTTAACCTTCCAGAGAGCTCGTAGCTCGACAGCAGCCAAACATAACCTGGTGGACAAGTCCAAAAAGAGAGCCTGCTAACCCTACATCACAAAATAGAAATTAGAAGTAAAAACATATTGATTTTTTTGGGTTGGGCAACGGGAAGTCTTGTGGTGCTCCATAATGTTTCCTCATTCAGACCTCCTGCATGTACAGACTGACATTTTCTGCTTAAGGGGAGCTTTAGAGCTTCACTTTTCTTTACCCAATCCTATCAATACACCACAGGCTTTGGCCTGCAGCCTGGTATGGACCTGTTTTTGCTCTCTCTCTCTCTCTCTCTCTCTCTCTCTCTCTCTCTCTCTCTCTCTCTCTCTCTCTCTCTCTCTCTCTCTCTCTCTCTCTCTCTCTCTCTCTCTCTCTCTCTCTGTGCCTGCTTGTCCTGCTGTGGGCAGCTGCCTATTGACAGATCCCAGTAGCTCTGAAAATGTTATATGACTGTCTTATTTGGTGCACACAGGAGATATCCACTGATTTGGTTTCACTGCCCCTTTCTCTCACACTCATTTTCTTTCTCTTTCACTCGCCTACTCTCTTTACACACAAAAATCATAGAAATAAAGTAGATTTGCATTCTTGAGGCTGCTTGTGGCCTTCATTTGTTAAAATGCTTTTATGCTCTTATTATGAAATCCTTTTCCACTTTTATTTGAGAGAGGGTATTATTTGAGACAGGGCTAGAAGATCTATTTTACAAAGGTGACCATATTTTACTGAGAAACCTCCCTGTTTTCTGTGTTTACTGTGTTAATTTGCCGTTGCTGCTGTTTGCTGTTAATGAAAAACCCCACTCTTCCTCCATCTGTTTCACATTAAAAACCCTTCCAGCAGTTCAGAGGGCACAAATGCTTTCTCCGCGCTACAAGGTTTTTATTGTAAAACATCTGCAGGAAGTGTGCGCGAGCCATTATAGTCGAGATAATCAGATCCCAATTTTCTACCGGGCCATTATTCGAATACGGAGAATTTGCAGTATTTGGATTCATAGACGTAGAAAAACAGAATATGAGAGCCTGGGAGAGAGAAGAATGAGGAGGAACCAGTACGGCTTCCGGCAAAGCATGTGCATAGCTTTTTGGATCATTAGCGGTGTACAATAGGATTGCAGGATTATTGGCATTCCTTATTCTAAAGACGGTAATGTATGCTGAGCAGGGCGGCCCCTCGGCCTCATGGGACTTTGGGTGAAAAACACACACACACACACACACACACACACACACACACACACACACACACACACACACACACACACACACGCATGTAAAATCTATTGCCATTAACGACCATGCCTCAATTGTCCTGTCTCGCTCAGAGCTAACACGCTGCTAGCTCATTAGCATCCAGAGGTTATTGATTGCGTTTACAATCGCTTCAGTACCACGTGTGATATTGGAGAGTTAAACACAGTGGACTAATTGGCATTTGTCTTAAGAAGTGTTTAAGAGTGGTGTTTAGAGTGTTAGGGCTTGACAGAGGGCAAAAAGGCGTTAAAATAGCACGACGCAGCAATATCCTGGGTAAGGCGCTTAATACCAACTCAGTTCGTGAGTAATTCAATACACTTCTTTAGTCTAATAATCTTCTCTCTTGATTTTCCTGCTTTAGTCATGTGAGAGGATCTTATGATAAATTCTTATCTAAGTTATTATACAAGAATATAGAGCAGTGCTTTTCCTTAAACCTTTATGCAGGTTTATAGAATTCTCTGATTTCTAATACTAAACAAACCATTTGAAAGCCACTGGATAACCTGGAGCTGAAAACTGTCCTGTGACAAAATGCGCGTGCATGTGTGTTAACACTTTAAGAAGTCAATTACATTATAAAATCGGTGTTTGAAGACCCGATGAAATGAAAAATACTTTCCTTTTTCAGTCCTGCGTCCCTTTATCTATGTTTTGATTTATCTCTTGTCCTATAGTAAATCAATTTGAGAGTATTTTCGCATTAAATCCCTGTCTTTTTTTTTCCTTTTGTTTCAAATGTTTGATGACTCAAACTGCACTCAGGGGATTGAACCAAAAAAAAATCCTCCAATCAAACGAGACATTGGGCAATTAGCTAGTCACACCAGTCATGATACCATCACCGTTTGAGGATTGTAGTAGCTAACAGAGAAATATGTAGGGTTTGGATGTGTGTTTGGATTGTCATTGGGCAAAAACTTTTCATTTCCAAAACATTGAGACTGAGGTCTAAGTCATTGGTGGGAAACTGCTGATTTTTAAACGGGCTCCGTGCCACAGCACTGTGGGCAGTATGCAGATGAAGCGTAACACCCGCATAGATTGGGTAAGCGGGGAGCTCTGGCGCCGGCGACATGGATGGAGACCGGGCGCCGTTCATCTGCACGCACTGCTTGCGCTGCAGTGAAGCAGAGCCCGTGGAAAACTATCAACATTTCCTTTTCATCTCTCCCTCCTCTTGATCTAACAACAAGAGAGGGAGGATTGTGTGGTGCCAACAGTTCATCTTTAGCCCGCCCTCTTTTTTTTTAGCAGTTAAAAAAGTTAAATCCCTCTTGTTACTGTAAGCGCTCAAATATTTTGTGTCACTGTGAAATACGTCAAAGTACAAAAGCTAAAGACTCTCTGACTTTGGTTTCACTGGGACTTTAAGACCAATGGTTCATCCATTTAATCTCTCTGTTAAAGCCAAAAGCGGAGTGTTTGCTTAAATCCAAACACTCCCCCTCGTTGGAATGACTAATAACAAGCGTCGGTATAACCTGGCCTGGTGTGACACATTATTCAAGACACGAGCAAAGTAAAGAGACTGCACCTTTATCTGCGGCACACGGAAACGTCACATTTCATTCTTCATGTTCAACAAGTTGCAGCACAAGCACCTTCATATTTGGCTGACGGATTTCAACGTGAACGAATTCTGTTCTCACACAAGACCGGTGTTACTGGAAGTGCTTCACAGGACCTGGGAGAGAATTAGAATATGGAGGAGGAGGAGGAGGACAATTAGGGATGTACGAGCACTTCCCAAGGTAAAGACAGTTAAGTGGAGTTTGATTTGTCTTGATTATTGGTGTTAACATTAGGGGTGGGTAAAATACTAAATACTATGATGTTGTTTATGTGAGAGGGAAGCCTATTGTTGTGGTTTTTTCCCTTTATTGCAGACTGATGTTCTCTATATATCGATGTAAATAGCAATTACCCGGGACATGCCTCATTGTGTATTTGCTTTGAGGTTGACCCACCTGTCTGCTCTTGCAGAGGCACGTCTGTGATGTTCACGAAGAATAAACAGCCTCGTGCAAAGGCCAAGGACATAGATTTGTCATTTCACATCACTGTGAGCAGGATGCCAATTTATTCTTGGCAAATACAAGCGTCTAGGTGCTGGCACAAACAGGCTGGCTGCCTTCAAATGTTGGAGCTGGTTAGGTTTTGGAAAACCCCTCTAGGCTGCGAGACTCCAGAGGGGTTCAAGTATTTTTTGACCAAGTCTTGTGGTCCTGTGATGGAGACGGAGGAAAACGCTGTCCAAAGCGCCCCAGGGGTCATGGTCGGAGGATTCTCTCTCTCCTTAATCCAATTCAGTTTAATACCCGTAATCATAGGCTGTCAATCACATAATCCATTTACTTTTCAATCTCACTTTGCTTCCTCCTCTCCTTTTTTTTTTTTTTTTCAACGTGGGGGCTAGCATTTCAACCCTACAAGCTCTACTGCCCTGCATATTGTATCAGCTAAGGGCCGGAAAATCTCTCGGTAGGACGTGAGTTTTAAGGACCATAAAGTTCCTGTTGTCCGACTGTTTATTTAAAAAAAAAAATTATATCAATGTTTCTCCTCTTATCCATCAGAATGAACGGTACTGAATTTGAATTTCAGAGCATATCTGTAGCCTCCAAACGGCTCTAAACATTGCAATGGCTGAGCGGGCAGCTCTCAGCTAACTGCTAACAGCGCTAACAGTGCAAAACTGTGTTGACCTTTACTCTTTCGCAACAAAGATCAGCTCTTATGCACTAAAATGCACTAAATGGCACGCGGCCGGCCTGGCTATGTAATCAAAGCCCAGAGAATCTTGGATACAACAACACATAGAGGGAGAGTTACTCCCTTCTCTGCTCACGATGCCATTATTCCACTATATTTTTACATAGCAATTAAGTGTTTTTGGCTTTATGAATATTTTGATAGTATAGAACCTTTAGGTGTATGTACATGGATACTTCTTACAGGCCAAGGTCACTCATCGTAATGTTGTCTGTTTGACACATGATTAAGGTTCAATCTCTAAATTGACAGGCAAATTGAGCAACAGGGCAGCATAAGCATGAGGAAACATTAACCTACTTGAAATGCATTTCCTTCAGTTGGATTTGCAGTTTTACTTCAATTAGTTTCGGATTCAGTACGGTCGCAGGTAATTACACAATCAGCAAATGGGACTTCCCTCTGGAACGGCTCTGCAAGTGATCGAGAGCCGGAGGTTGCAGCATAATGTTGGAATTTGTGCGAGATCAGCAAGATCAGAAGTCAAATCGAAATGCAGTGATGCTGAAATAGAAATATATATTTTAATGAAGGGAATTACACTCCAAAACATTTACCAGAGGGCACAATTTAACTCCAAGAAACAAAAAAATATTGCTGATAAAAATGCACGCCTCCTGAATATAAATGTCCTACAAAGTGACTGCATCATGCCAGAGAGTATTAGCATCTCAGTGAATGCCAAGTTTAATGACGGAACGGCCATAACTCCCCAATCTCTCTTTGTTTAGACATTATAAAAATAGACATCTGGTATTACTGCTGTTTTTCTCGCTCCAAGAAGCTATTTTGTTGCTCATTCACTGCTGTCACTTTTTGTTACACTATACTTACCCACACCTTTCTTCCTTTAAGTTACCTGTGAAAACTGACTTCAAACTTTTTTGTGTAACACAACATTAACTGCAGATCATACTTCATCTTCATCCATGTTGTGTGTGATCCTATCTCACTTAAGCCCCTTCTTCACAAACACCCAACTAACGTCGTACTTCTGTCTTTAGTAAGGGCATTTATTATTAGGTTAAAATTAGGTTAGATTTAGGTTAGAATAAGGTTAGGTTAGGGTTCAAACATAGCACTCTAATGGAATGCCACAACGGGCACGGGCACATGGGAACCATTCATTTAATGAAATCTCCATAATCCCTTCTTAAAACCATTATGGATGGTTGAAGTCCCTATAAAAAAATAATAGATAAAAGGTTATGAATAAATAGTAAATAAATCAAAAGGTTTAAAGAGCACAGATGCAGTTGGGGCAGCGAGAGCGTCAGTTTTTATAACTGCACCTTGCAGAAAGCTTATTAAACCTCTCCTGGAATTCACGGGTATGTTAAACCGTTTGCTCTATAACGTGAAGTTTGAGCGGCGAGTCTCAGTGCAACGCCCCCTTTTTATCCCCTCTGAACTGATTCCCCTCAGTGGTTTTGAACCCCAGTTTTGACGCGGTCCGTTTGCCTCCATTCTCCCAAACACATGTGTCGGCCGTGTGCTGCTGTGTGCCCAGTTCAATTTACCGGGAGAGAGAGGCAAGCCAAGTACACAAGCTAAATTATTCAGCCTGCATTCTGCAGCCACTCTAACGAACGCGAGGAGGACAACCAGAGAGAGAGGGAGAGAGAGAGAGAGAGAGAGAGAGTGTGTGTGTGTGTGTGTGTGTGTGTGTGTGTGTGTGTGTGTGTGTGTGTGTGTGTGTGTGTGTGTGTGTGTGTGTGTGTGTGTGTGTGTGTGTGTGTGTGTGTGTGTGTGTGTTATAATAGATACTGTTCATTATGCAGAGTTGTTTACCACACATTTCGATCCTCATTCATTTAAATGGACTTCATATGCAGGTTTTATGAAAGCACACGTTTTGTAAACTTAATTGGAAATACTGTGTTCGACACGCATTCATTAAGTAGACAAAAGGAAAGGTCAAGAATAAAGAAGCAAAGAGGCACAAAAGGAGGGAGTGAGATGAAGAGGTTCTTATTACCTGATATGGGTTCTTGAAGCTCTATCTGGTTATTTGTTTTTTTAAAGCTTAATATAGTTCATTTTTCTTTAAAATTCTGACCAATTTCATGCCCCTCAATGCCTTGTTTATGACGACAAAGCCTTTGGAAAAGAATTTAGAGCACCACGGGGGACCCTCTATTGCTACTGAAAGCGTAGTAGTGATATGAAATGGACTCTATGATCTGAGTAAATGGAGTTTAGAATAGAGAACCATTGTATTATTAGATCAGCCCATCACACCAGAGGTGAAGCACTCTGACAGACATCTGACTTTAAATAAAAGAGCATCATCAGCAAACTAACACCTCGGCTCCGCCATGATCCGAACACACACACACACACACTCTTCAGACAGTCTAATTACAAACTCGGCACCTTTTTTTCACAGCCAGGGGGTGAAACTCCTCACTTGATTTAACCATTGTGACCCGGTGACCTCTTAGTCAACCAAACGGCAACAATTGAAGCCCTATGGCCCTAAACAGAGCAGACTCTGCACCTTTCTGTCCATCTATTCTGTCTTTTTTCTAACGTTATTGACTTTTCTCTTGCCAGACGTTTTTATCTTGTCATGGCAGGAAAAATACGAGTCCATCCGTCTAATAACATTAATAATGACTTTGTTCCTTTTTAGGTGAGCCAGTAAGCCATGCCCAGTCAGCATGCACAACACCAAGGCAGTAGCATTGTGTGCTCCCACAGGTTACATTTGCTAACAGCTGAAGCCGGTGCCCTCATGTTACCCTCTCTGAATGGTGTCTTTACTTTAACGCTCATACGGATAATCTCAGTAAGGCAGTTAGGACCCACTGAGAACTACTTCAGCAGGCTTGCATAACCTCGGATCGTTTGTCGGGGTTTTAAGAAGCTGCTTGCTCGATTCCCATCTCTGGACTTTTAGGTCTCTTTGGCATTGCAGAGGAAAAGGGTTCATGAGATTATTTGTCTTTCATGAAACTGCACGGTCAAAGATAACGATCAGAATCTGGATTTAATTTTGACAAATGATCCAACAAAAACCCGCACTCGCATCAAATTCCCAAGCCGTCTGTGGCAGAAATCCCCATAGAAAGCTGCCGGTGTCCTTTTTTTATTTGTTTATTTTTTTTATAAAGCTGCCTCACAAAGCCACTTCTGCCCTTCTTAAGGAAAGATTTGGATTTAGCTGATATGTTCCACAAACAACCAAAAAAGGAGAAAGGATTTGGGCTTCTCCACCACTGCACTAATAGTTACAAATGTTAGACTCTTAATGTGTTTTTAGCTGGCTAAAGAAGATGCATTGGATTGCTGCCCGGCTGGTAAAATAGAGGGGCACATTGGCTTCCTGCTGGGAACGTCAGCGGACAATATCTCCTACAGTGGGTCTTCATGACTCAGACAAAAATATAGCCTCAGAGAAAAGGATTGTTTTTGTAAGAATTAATGGACAACAGTCTACTGTTTTCTCTCGGAAATGCTATACAACTGGGGGAACTTTGCCCGCACACATAATTTGTAACATATTAAAAAAAGGTGTTTTTTACATTCGGCCACAGCTCGAGAGACCTTTAGCATCGAGCCAATGGATACTGTTTGTTTAATTTAATACGCTTCTAAACACTGAACTCCATTTTTGGGGTGGAAATAATGCACTGAATGAAATAGTACAATGAAATTCACATAAACTGCATCTACTCATGTGGTTTAGGACTAAAGGCTTGATCCTCTTAATGGTCGGGTAAAATAAAGAAGCAAAACATATCTTTCTAGATGTCACGAGTATATGTTTAATGTTCCTCAGGCTTTTCATAGGATATTCCGTTGTAAACTCTATTTGAGACGGCAATCTTTTTATCATCGCAGATTACATAGTCAAAGCTATAATGCAAATTGTGCAGTAATTATGTCCAGGGACCATCCAGGTATTTCCAGGTAATAAATTTGCGAAGAAGATTAGAAAATGCCACGGCAACTTTATTATCGCTTTTTAATGTGTGGGTTAATTACTCCGGAGTGGAGCGGATCTAATTTGGCCCATTTTGTAGTGGAGACTGGGTATGACTATTACATTACCACAAGTTTAAATATCATCACCAAGAAAATATAAGACACTTTGAATATAGTGAGAAGAAATACCCTAGAATTAAGGGAACCAGGAGTCTGGTTCAGAGCTTTTTTTATTGTTTGAGTGGAATGGAAGGGAAAAGTAAAGCGTTATGACAATTGGGGAAACCCCCACGGTGTGCTGGTTGGGAGGGTGGGATGTAAATGTTATTAATAATTGACTCCTTTTATTAGGATTGTGTAAGCGATGGGATTAGCAGACAGTGATTCTCCTGGCTGATTAATGGACCCAGGAGATCCGACAACAAACATGGATTAGAGCTAAAAAGATCAGTAGATGAATCATTCGGCTGATCTACAGAAAATTAACTAACAACTGTTTTATTAATTGATTAATCAAGAAAATGCACCTTTCCAAGCCTCTTAAATGTGAGTATTTCTTGTATTTATTTGTGTTTTATGATAGTAAAACACAAAGTAGATTTTGGACTGTTGTTCGGACTAAACCAAACATTTAAAGATGTCCCATCGGACTTTTTCGGTAACTGTGATAGACGTTTTATTTGTCTGCTACGATCAACTATCTACTACTATCGAGAATATAATTGTTAGATTAATCTGTAAGGAAACAGCCATTTGTTGTTTGTTGATGCAGTCAGTAAAAGGGTTGGTTGATGGTGTCTATAGAGTTTGTCATTCTGGCTAGTGTCTTTCCAGCCCAACCCATGGTACAAATCCTGGCAACGGTTTCACACGCCAACTTCATCAGTGAGGTCACAGAATTGTTCGAAAGCCGCAAAATTGTGTCCAAGGAGACAACAATCTTTAATTCGTTTCTGGCAAGCGGCCAGAAATGACAGTTTCCACATTTCCTCTCGAACCAGCCAGTTTCATATTCCGTGGTTATCCCCCACCGTTGCTCCGGCCCAAGTCATTTGAATGGAGCACAGCGTTCTGGCATTCTCTTGCTGTTTCAGTCCTCGTCTCTGCCAACCTGTTAAACAAATGAGTGATGAGTTCGAGCTCTGCTGCTGCCAACCGCCGCCTGCCTTCTCTTCCTGCTGGCTGTATCGAAGCGGGCGACAGGTGTAATGGAGGGAGGGAGAAAAAAAAAAAATCAATCTGCCTTTCACAAAGTCTTCATTAGTTTGCCTTTTGTCAAGCGGCTGGGTCAAACCCAATTGGGCTGCTTCCTACACTAAGAGAAAGGTCAAGTCAATAAATGACATGTGTGAGTGTGTGTGTGGGATACTGTTGTGCAAACCCACACACACACACACACACACACACACACACACACACACACACACACACACACACACACACACACACACACACACACACACTGAGAGGTTTTTAGCACTTCACCCTGTGCCATGAAAGTCATAGTTAAATGGAAAGTGAAAACCCTTTTGTAGACCTTGTTAGACATCCACACAAAAATGCCAAAAACATATCCATTATGTTCCCTCTCTAAGAAAAAAATGAAATAGCTGAATTTCAACAGTTATCAGAGTGGAAATGTGGCATAGATTTGCTTTTGCTTTTTCCCAGCCACCTCAAGATTATACACGTAGCTCTGTTGATTGTTGTGAACACTTTTGAGCCGTGCCTCTTCAATTCCCGCTCTCTCCGTTCGACATGTGTGAACTCAATTGGTAGAATTTAATTGAAAAAAACAACACTTCAAACAGCCCCTTGCTCCATAACACATGGGTCATAGCTGTTACGGCTCCATTTCTGACTAGATAATGTCGGTTATCATAGCACAATGGCTTCCAAGTGTTTCGTGTTTCATCTTTATTGTCAATAACCGGGCTTCCCCAGGAGTGTTGTTTTACTGCCTGAACCAGGTTTTTAACCAAACAGTCAGTAGCAGATATAGATTTTTCTCCTTCTCCTCGATTTCATCATTCCCTCCTCTCCTCCCCAGACGGGCCGTCAGCTAATATTGATTTATTAGTGTGTAATGTTGCTTCACAGGTAGGCTTGTGCTGTTGACCGTGTTATCAACACTAAGCACTGTTAAGCACCAATCAGGCTATCGGGAACAAGGCATTTTACGACCCCGATCGGGTCAGCGAGTCTTGACACAAAAGAGCGGGGATCTATAAGAATAAGACAAGGTCTGATGGGAAATTTCTTTTTTTACTGGGCCGGAATTTATTCACTTGGATTTTACTCAGTGGATGATCATCGATTCGTCAATGGTGGACAGTAAACTAAGTCACAACATTTTTATTTTTTTTGAATAAGGGGCTGTCTAGTATCCGTGTGACTGATGATAACAATCTGACCTTTTCAGTATAAGCGCTTGTGCATATTATTGGATTACTACATTGATGTGAAACAACAGTGTGGCCTCTGTTCTGGTCTTCGCTCTCTTTGCTCTGTGTCTCACTGATAATGTGACTCAGCAGCCACCGTGCTCTAATGGCTTACCTCCTGTGGTAATAAATGTTGTCGCATTTGCAAAAGTAAAGGACACTTTTGCAAAGAAAATCTAGGGCCAGGTTAATTTGGTCCATACCATGGGGGGAAAGAAATATGTATTATTTGATTGTAAGCGGACCTAGACCTTCTTTTCCAGGCCGTGTTGGTCTAGTTGTTTAGTGTGCGCTAGAGTTCAATGGGCAGCTTTCACACAAGCCTTAACAAACCAAACCAATCATGCAAAAGCACCAGAGTTTGTTTAAACTGAACCAGACAGGTAAGGGGTTAAAAGAACCGTAAGCTCGATGTGATCAAATCACTTAAGTTATACACTGTCTGGTGTAGAATACCATTGAATTGAATTGTCTGTTTTTGGGTTTTTTTTATTATTGCTTTGGGAGATGATGATCACGAACTGCATGAAACTTTGATTTTAATCCTCTTTTGTTGGTATGCTGCTGCGGTGTTGTTATTCAGTTCTGTTGAACAGCCTCCAACCAACTTGGTTCTCATTCTAAACATTTGGCGCTCGACATTTCAGAAAGAATAGTTTAAAGCTTTGCTCGCGGGGCTTGTTAGAAGGATGTTAAACGCCCAATTAGATAAACTCTCAAACCTTTGTTCTTCATTAACTGCAGTCGTTATATCTGCTCACTGTGTATTTCTTTGTGGTATTTCTTATTTCGCTTAAATAATAAACTACCCATTTCAATTTTTAACCAAATTATCAGGAAGAAGATGCACTCTTTTTTTTTTTTTTTTTTTTTTGACAGCCAGGGAAGATTTAGCCTGAGTGTGTGCTTAAACATGAGAGAAAAAGCTTCTGAACCCTATGAGTTCGACAAAAAGTACAAGATATGTGTCAGACTGTGCTGGAGATGAAGCCAACTGTGTCATTCATTATTCACGGCTTCCCTTTTTGTTTGTCTTACAAAAACATGACATGCAACTTGTTTTCAGCTAACTGTAGTTGTTGTAAGCTTGTCACTGAGAGACAGTTTCACACACATACACAGCTGTACAAACTGTTAGCTTAAACTGTAGCAGCTGCAGCTAGCCGTCATGGAAACAAAGCATTAAAGCCACTTTTCTGTCTGCAGGGACTGTGGGGAGGCTGCATCCCTTTACCAGCAGTACAATACTGACCCATATATGGTTGCTGAAATACTAAACCGCTTAGGAAATCCCTCACTGATCCCCGAAGAACTGCTCCCGAGGCGGAGAGATGGATATTGTCCTCTGTCCCTTGAGCAGTGAGAACATTTGAGGAGACGAGGTGGAAAAACGATTAGTTGATGAGCGTTGTTCCAAAACAGCATGGGTCAGAAAGCAAGTTTTGTGTCAGGGCTTCCATGGCCTGAATCTCTTTAAAGATTTCTAACACACAAAAGTAAACTAGTTTTCTGCACACGGGTATTGTTCTGGGAAAAACAGGTTGATCTCAGTGTCATAACTACCTTCTCCTTAGGGCTAATTGCAGTTTCTGAGTATTGTTATTAGACAGAATTGTTATCTTCAGGTTTTATATCTAAATATTTGGTGCAATTTCTATGCAACTAATAAAAGGGAAATATTTACTACTATATTATACTAATGGATATGCCATTAAACTTACCCAGTTGTTAACTTAACATTAAGACAATCATTTTTTGTGTTACACGTTTTCTGAAATCTATGTTTAAATATGCTAAAGGAGGCATAATCTTATTCAATATATGCTAATTTAAATAACTGTTAAATAACCTTCTTTAATTTTGTTGACATATTAGAGTTGTTTTTTTACTGAGGGAATTTTGGATATCACTGTTTTATCCGTCCATAAATCAGATGGATTCTCTCGCCAACCATAAAAAAATATATTGTATAAATCATGCTATAAATGTTACATGGATGAACCACTCTGTAAAAACCTTCAGAATATAGATATGAATGAAACTTGAAACTTAGGTGTATGATAGTGCTACTGAAGTGGAGAGTTCTGTATCATAGTCACAACATAAATCATTTTTAGAAAACGGCCTTCGAAAATATGTTTTTTAAAATGTATAAAGACACTACAGGATAAAAACTTCCATGAAACACCATGAAACTTCTCCATTTGATAACTAACTTAGTTTTCTGAAATGTTTAATACAATTTGCAAATAATGCACATGCATCACACATAGACAAAGTGTATTAAAATAATCACCTAAATGTGTATTTGGGATTCTTTACACTAATCTGAAAGAAGACATGGAAGCGAAATGCCCAAAATTTCAAAAGTGACCAGCGTTCTCATAATCTTTGGTTGCCAATTAGTACTTAGTTTAGATTGCTAGTTTATAGCCAATTAGTACTTTTATAGTCTAAAATCTATTTTTTGTTTAGGCCGGTTGCATCCATAGATTTAATAATTTATGAATGTTGAGACTTAACACCGTCCGCTTATTTCATCAAAGTTATCTTTTATAGTTGAGACGTTTCAAATCAATCTGCACTCACAAAAGCATTTCCATGTCGTGATGGTGTAACCTTGATGACAACAACAAAAGCACTCATCATGTTCACGGTGATGAATTACATCACGCAAGTTATTTCCTGCAAATTGATTTTTATACCCAAGTGGAAACAAATGGCTGCCTGGGAGGCAAGAGGACATCACGGTACAGCACGGTTTGAGAAATGATCATCAGTGATACAAAGTATGCGTTGATTTATAGTGATCGAGTAGAACAATACAAATGATCCTTCAGAACCTGAGGAGCAAATGTCTAACTACTTTGGGCACAGAGAGTTATTTCTTCACCTGCTCACATTTTGCCTCTGAAGCCACCTGTTTTATCTTCTGTACAGCCTTCATTTGTGGCAGGCTCGGCTTTTGTTTGCCTCCTCCATGTCACGCTTTTTTTCACTTCCACAAAATCGTGTCTCAGTTGCCGTTCCACACTGGAGAGAAATTTGCTCCTTCATTTCCCCGTCATTAAACCGCGGCTCACAGAGGAAATTGCTTCACCTGGGTTACTGGCCATTATTCTCGCACATTTGTAATTCTAATTATTTGTACCTTCACTCATTTGCATGCCAGACTTCAGTTAATACTGCACACGCACAAGTGGGGACATAATGTGCCCGGACAGTTTGAGTCCTGAAACACAGGTGCAGGAAATGGCATTTAAAACGGCTGCATTCCATTTTTAGTTGTGCCTGTAGGGATGTCAGGAATACCAATACTTGGGTGCCAAGTAGATGCCAACTTTTGTAAAAAATCATGATGGTACTGATGATGTACCGTAGGTACTGGGTCAGGGGCTGCATACTTAAAGTGTCTAAAATGTATAAGGTTGCAGTAAAACCTTTTCCCCTGATGGTGCTGCATTATGGACAACAAATCAGTGTTGAAATCGCCGGGAGGAAAGCTAATTAACGCTAGCTGTTAGCAGCCGATGGGCAGCACTTGGGGAGCTAACAGATAACGTTAGCGGAGGTTGCATTGAGTTTCATTATGATGCGTATAACCTTTAATCATTAAAAATAAGTATTACGTGAAGGTTAATTATAACGTCATTATGATGTGTTCAAATGTAATCTTTGTTAAATCGAGTTTTTGGTGAGAAACTTGAATAAATCCAGTTGTTTGAAAATGTTTTCACAACAATTTAAAACAGATATTAGAGAGGTAATTATGACCTGTTTCATTTCTTAACACTAGCCTTAAGCGTTTAGAGATTTTTTTTTATTTTTTGTAATCGTTTTCCACCTGTGCTTTTTGTATTGCGACAAGCCAAAATGTCAGTTGGAGACGTTTTAGTTGATCCTGACATTTGTCCTAAAGTGAACCCATTAGCTGAAGTGTTGCATAATCCTGAATATTCCCCTACACTGCATCGAACCCTAAAGCCTGCCTTGTGTCATTTTATTAGCCCTCATGTCCCTCTTTTCCATAACGGTTTCCACATAAGACTTTTCCGAGTCTTTTCAGCAGGGTCTCCATGTAAGTAGTGTAATGGTGCGTAGAAGCTTTCAACGTCTTCTCCTCTCTAATACAGATGCAGCCCCGGGGTCTGGCACATTTCAAAATGTC
The DNA here is from genome assembly GCF_027596085.1 of Anoplopoma fimbria. Taxonomy (NCBI): domain Eukaryota; kingdom Metazoa; phylum Chordata; class Actinopteri; order Perciformes; family Anoplopomatidae; genus Anoplopoma; species Anoplopoma fimbria. Next base: position 16,516,526 of record NC_072466.1, read on the forward strand.
ACTTCTGTTTCATGATGTTTAATGTGTCAGAACCTCGCATCCTCCGTCTCTCCGTCCTGTGCTTAAGATTGCAAAACATTTCTGTTCTCTGTCTCTGAAATACATAGATACCCATGGTATCCGGTAAATCAGATTTATATGACGCGAGTGCCGTTATTTTTTAAGATGCTTGTTTTTCGCCTAGTTGATCATAATGAATGTTTAATGCGCACTTATTTTATCCCATAGGAGGCTGTGTGTGTGTGTGTGTGTGTGTGTGTGTGTGTGTTTGTGTGTGTGTGTGTGTGTGTGTGTGTGTGTGTGTGTGTGTGTGTGTGTGTGTGTGTGTGTGTGTGTGTGTGTGTGTGTGTGTGTGTGTGTGTGTGTGTGTTGTTTCGCTTTTTGCTTGTATGAGCTAGCAGCAGCGGCTGTGTCTGGCCTCAGAGATAGGGCTGAGAGAGATGCAGTAATATCTTTTTATTTATTTTTTACAGAGGTGTAGACACTTTCTTACATCCCCACATAGAGAGAGGGGGTGGATATAGAGGGAGAGATTAAATTTAGGATAGCATAAACACAGACAGGCCTGGTAAACAACCCTGGAGCAACTGAATCAACAAATCATCCACCATGTAACAACTCAGAGAAGAACTTGATCAATTTGAACGTTGGGGCGAAATCAACAGCATGCCTCTCTCTCTCTTGCTTCATCGTTTCTTTTGCCGTTTGAAAAGACTGCTGATGAGCCGCTGTGGTTTCGCTCAGCTCTCCGACATATTTGTGCACTTGCAGCTCAACTTCCTGCAAAGATTAAAGGGGGTATAGATAAGAAAACTGCCCCGGATCACATATTTAGTCGTTTCACCTGACTATTTGACATTTCTCTTTATTCTCTGCTCTTTTTGAGAGGTAAAGAACCAGTAGCAACATTAACAGATGAATGTTTGCCTGATAAACGTGTTTTTTGCTCCCCTCAAAGACCAACTGTGGTTATATAGTAGTAAGTCAATCTATAATATTAGATGAAATCTTAAGATTGGTTCTGGCAATCATCTGCCGCAGAGTAGTTGATCCTACAACAGCTGTTCATCCTCCTGTTTATTTAAATGAGATGAACAGGAAACCACACATTTACATAACTGTTGTGAAATGAACAGAATATGGAAATGGTAACTGTTTTTTGTGGTTTAGCTCTTTATTCTTGTATGCTATATGTAAATATGATGGATTCCTGTCAGCCGCTTGGTTTCTGCTCATGTTTCCTTTGATGTGCTGAATTATTAAAGAGCAATTAAACCGCAATTCTTTGGCAGGGCGAGAACTATTGCAGTAGTTTTATGACCTACCCAAAGCAGAGAGGATGTTGTACTTGGAATATGGGGTGATGAAAATGCAAAAGATATGGAGGGAAGTGTCACTAATATCATAACCGCTGTCCTTTGCTTTTCACCGTGTGACACATGGCTAAAAATCAGCCAAAACCAAGTCGCGTCAAAATCAATTCAATGAATCTGAATGACTTTTTCATAGATTGAACTGAAGAACCAATCTTAAAAAGTGATATTTGAGAAGTTGCTAGAAGTTGAGCTGAACTATTGAGTGGAAAATCATCAGATCAGTGGCCTGCTGAGCACTTTCCATTTTCCCCAGATGCGGGAAAATGTGTTTCTGCTCTTTCACTTAGCTTGATTTGTTTTTGTTTTTTTTGGGGGGGGCTTTTCTTCATCCTTTTCAGTGCTTGTATGTATTTTTAAAATATTTTTTCCAGTCTGTAGTCTTTCCTTCTTACTATCTACCCCCTTGCTCTTTGTGACCTGGCCTTTTTTTATTATCAGTATCTCACTCTATCTCCCTTTATCTCCCCCTCATTGAGACGGCAGGGGGAGTGACGCCGACAAGCATCTGTACTTCAACACACACTCACTCGTGATTGGTCTTTGGCAGGCGGACTGTGTCTGTGTGTGTGTGTGTGTGTATGTGTGTGTGTGTATTCACGTTCGTGTGGCGGTTTTGCTCTGACACCCTTATCTGCCCAACGACCACATTGTCACCTAACTGCCCTCCTTTTTCCTCTCTCGCCCTCTCTCTCCGTCTCACACTCTCTCTCACACTGAGTGCACCTGTTACAAGAGCGTTAGTCACAAGTGTGTTCCCCCCGAGACAAACCATCTGAGGATTCAGTTCCAGCTTCACTTTGGCCACAGCAGCCCCCCCGGAGGAAACCACACACACTAACGCTCTACCCCCTCCCCCTCCCCTCTTTCCTGTTTTACACACATTCCCCCCAGTTACAGATTACTTAAGACACCCTGAGGCAAACAGGGGTCATTAACCCTTAGGCCTTTGCACAGCGGTTAATGATTTGCCATCATCCCAATGCGTGCACGAATGTGTGCGTGCTAACAGCACTGTTGGGTACACACACTGAATCAATGCCCGGTTATAATGTTGGGGGACATTTAAATGAGGCCACAGTGGACTCGTGTACCTCTGCGCTCCTCTATGCCACTTGCTCTGGCTTTATTGTTGTCTCGTTAGACGTTAACACATATTTGACTTTATGTCAGTGGAAGGCTATTTGTCACACTGCCCAGTAAGCACCTGTCAGACTCCTCTTTTTGTGATGTCTCATCCAAAGTTCAATTTCTCCCTGAAATATTTGTTTTGTGGGTAAAGTTCTTGCCCACCTGAGGCAGCGTCTTAACTTAACTGCAAGTTCTTGACCTTGGTGTCTCTTCTCTAAGGGACTTTTGACAACCTGTTTAAGGAATGCATTTATTGCTTTTAAGGCATGTTGTTTGGATGCAAGAAAATAAAAAATACATAGTTGTTTTGAAATGATGCAGTTAAAACCGCAGTTCAAACTCTCCCCTAGGTGTTCACTGCGTTCGAGATCTGAGCCTGTATTTATTCAACAGCTTGAAGTGAAGTAAGCAAAAGATAAAAGTTAAACTCCTTCGCTCTGACTCCTACTCATAAACTTAAGAATAAACAATATTTATCAAATTGACTTTGAATTAACGATGCTCTTTCATAAATGAGAGCTCCAGAAGTCTCTTAAGTAATAACACCATAGACTGTAAATAAGAAGTAGCCGTTGGTTTGTGGGCCGCTGTTTTAAAGTCTAGTCAGCCGCCGCCATTTTGGCCAAAATGTTACAATTAACTGTCATGAGCTGAAAAAACGCTGCAAAATAATTTAATTCACATATGTCATTCCATCTTCATAACAACATATCGTCATGGGTGTTTCGTTTTGCCGTCCTGTCATTCTGTTGGACTGTCTTGTCGGTTTGATTTCATGTGAACGCAGCATTAGTGTTAAAGCTGCTCCTTCCTTTTAAGCCGTTTTCTCTAGTTGGCTCTATAATATTACCATCATTTTTAAAGCCTTTGTGACTGTGGAGGCCATAGCATGTGATTAACATTATTTTCATCGTCGTTTATTTAGGTATTCTTCCCAATTTCTTTCTAACGGACACAATTGACATAGTTTAAGCACAAAAATCAGACATCAACATGTCTGAAGGCCATCTGACCAGATGAGAGGCAAGTGGGGAAAAGACTCGTAAGCATTTCCTGTCTTGGATTTTAGTAAGTTAGTTAGTAGAGTTTGAAATAGGAAATGAGCACTTTAAAATTGTATGTGTCCTGGAAGTCAAAAGGTTGGTTAGCAGAGGTTTCAAATCTCAGTTTCAACTGCAGATGAGAAAAGAAGCTTGTTAGGGTTCTACACACACGGTATGTTGCCTCACAAGCCCTATTGATTTGAACATTTCATAATCAAACTGTAGCTTGCTTTAGTATTGAAGCTAGGTTTTCTGACAGTTGCATATGAGAATTCACATTGACATGTTTAAAGCTTTTTTTAATTCATTTATTTAAAAAAATTAAATTCTGCCTCGCTCACAACAAGAACATCAGTATTCATTTTAACATTATGTGTGTGCCGGAGAGTGAGTCCTTTTATTCCCTGCTGCAATGCATTAGCATGGTGTAACACAATTAGCTGTCCTGCTGACAGGAAACAGTTGTAGAGAAGGGAGGACAAGGTTCTGTGTGTGTGTGTGTGTGTGTGTGTGTGTGTGTGTGTGTGTGTGTGTGTGTGTGTGTGTGTGTGTGTGTGTGTGTGTGTGTGTGTGTGTGTGTGTGTGTGTGTGTGTGTGTGTGTGTGTGTGTGTGTGTGTGTGTGTGTGTGTGTGTGTGTGTGTGTGTGTGAATGTGATTGTCAGAGTGTGTGTAGATGTGCTGTGTATCATCAGTGAAGACAACACTGTTATTAGTTCAGTGCCGGAGGCGGATCAATAGGCTGAGAGGAGAGGTGGAGCTCGGGGGACAACAGAGAATAGGAATGAAGGGCGAGGGAGGAGGAGGTGATTATCAACACTTCTCACGCAGCCTTTCTGTACCAAATAATCTGGTCCTCGGCCCGCGTGTCCGCATGCCCCAGAGATGAGAGGAGGCGTGTATGTACTTTAGATCGTCCTGCTGGATTGGACTCCATGTCGGTGCCCTAGAATAACCACTGCACCTTTAAACACGGTGCCTGTTAGCAGAGAGATACTGATGGTCGGAGATGGCTTCAGCCACCAGATCCTAATAACAGAAGGTCAGAACAGAAAATCCTGAGCAGTTAATCCAATTAGAGTCAACACATAGCGATCCTGAGCAATAAATCCAATAAGAGTTAACACACGGGGAATGTTTAGTAGTGTGAGCCACACTTCTATTTACACACAAGAGCAGCACGCCATACCTTTTTAAATAAATATGATAAATACACTGTGATTTTTTTTTCTTCTTTATTTGCCAAAATGTAATTCTCATGGTGGTTCAGACCTTTAAACCATCGCTTTCTTAGATTTTGCTGAGCATTTTAATGGAGTTGTGTTGCAGTAGACACTTTTAGTGCCAGCGTCATGATAACCTCACGGTGTTAGCTGAGGAAAAACAAAGGAAAGGAAAGACTGGACGCGAACACGGATCACCTCAGCGCAGTAGGCTTAAACCCCTTGTAGACTATTGCCGCAAATTGGCTTCAAGCCGCTTCCGGTCGTGTTTAATTACTATTATGCCCAATTATGCCTAATGTCGCTAATTTGCCTCATACCAAAATGTATATCTATTGTATGTGCTATATTGAAATTAACAATCTCCACTTAATTTAGCATCTGCATGGCAGCAAAAAACACTAATAATACATTTTTTATATAATTGTAAATAAATTCAGGCAATAAGGGGTTGAATTGCACATGGGAAATATAATCTTGATGTGGTTTTTTTGGGTGTCAGATTCAATCTAGAAAACGTTTGAGATGACAAACTGTGAGTCAAGGCTCTAGCGAGCTACAACATCGGCGAAAAAAGTGTTGCTAATAGTTTAGCTTAGTATCTGCCAACATCATTGATTGATTTTTTTTTTATTAAGGTCCCTGAGTGCAGGATGAGTCATTCATTTTAAACCATTTTACAGAAGAGAAAAAAACCAGGGATTTTGATTTTAAATACTGACACTGTTTTTTTGACACACTATTGACACACGAGAGAAATGGACAATTAACACAGGATTAAGACTGGAAAAAAAGATTCTTCATTTGTCTTTAATAGTATATAGTATATATTCTCAATATTGTCAGTATTACTGTATACTAAATGAACACATACTAACTCTGCCTCAATTTATGACGGCTGCTGCTTAAAAATGACATTAGTGGCCTGATACTAGAGATTGATTAAAACAAATTAGTCAAATTCTCCCCATAATAAAAACTAAATTCAGACTTAAGTAATATCTGGCTTTGGATATATTCTATAAAAAGCAATGTTTCTACACACTACATGAGGCAATAGAATACTTAATTCATTTTTAAAGATGCTACACTTCCTCGACACTCCCAGACAAGTGGTTTCATACGATCTGTTGATGTGGCCTTTGTTGAGCCCGTTTGAAAGGGATAACGAACATCTTTGTTATTGTCTTTAGTTCATAAAGTTTGGTAACAGCGTGGAATTCCAGCACAGCATCGCCCACCTTCACAGAAACATGCATTGAGTTATGGGCTGTGTGCTAACACTGTAACGGTGCTTGTTAGTTGTCTAATAGTGTTTTTCATTGGAGAAACTGAACCTTGTTGGAATAAACGCTGTAAGAAGTTAAGTTTGCACCATTTTTGGATATCCAGTGCCAATTTGTTTACAGTGTAAATCCTCTGTGCCAGTCTCTCTGTCGTCTTGATCTAAACACCATTAAACAGCCCTTAGATCAGATCTCGTCCTCCTCATGTGTTGGAGTGTTGGAGTGCAGAATGCGGGGTGAAAAAATAAGTATTTGAATAGTTATTTTAAAGTGACATGCATATAGGAGCTGTAATTAGCAGGCTCACTGGCTTTAATTAGTGGGTTTAAATGGAGGAAAGCTTTCGCCTGCTGTCATTTTGATGTGTGTGGGAGCTGTTATGCAAATGCAGTGGCTTTTGTGCCGTGTTTATGTGTGTTTGTGTGAGCCTGTGTGTATATATATATATATATATATATATATATATATATATATATATATATATATATATATATATATATATATATATATATATATTTAGGTAATGTATGTCCAGGTAAATGGTAAAGTGTCCTTCTTTTAAACACACACACACATATATATATATATATATATATATATATATATATATTATATATATATATATATATATATATATTTATATATATATATATATATATATGTATATTTATATATATATATATATATATATATTATATATATATATATATATATATATATATATATATATATATATATATATATATATATATATATATATTATATATATATATATTTATATATAAACATATGTAAGCGGTGAGAGGTAACTGCTGATTATGCGTCCTCTATTCCTCTCTAGCATATTATGGCATATTCCTTTATGCACTGCGATCTAATAACCAGTTGTTGAGCACATAATCAGAGTCTATTCATGCAGCCTGCTCCTCAGCCTGCATCATGTAACCTGAAAACCATCTTTGATTGAAGCGTTGTCAGTCATGCTCACAATACCAGTTAATGAAATAAGTGTCTTTTTGTTTAGGATTGTTACTAAGCACCTGCATGTGCCATTTTGAAAATGGGTTGGTTTTTTTTACCACATGTTTTAGCCATTTCTTGCCATCCTTTTGTCCGTCATGTGACCCCATTTTTCATTTATTGTTTGCACCCAATCTTACTATAAAGCAAAGAATCTCTGTCTGCATCTAAGTACGTGTGTTACACGTAGAAGTAGTTGTAATTTTGACATGGGACACGTTTCATTTTTCACAAACTTTTGGTCAAACAAGCCGTAGCATCCACAGCTCATCCACCGACATCCATTAGTGGCCGCGGCTCAAAGATTAAAGAGTTCAGTGGTTGAAACATCATAGTGTATCCGGCATCCAGCAGCAAAAGTGAACTTCAGAGTGGTTCTCGGCAACGCTGCAAGCAGCTGTTCTGGGATCCAAGCTCAGTGTCACGTTCTCTGAGTCGGCACGCTCCCTAATTGACTCCGAGATGAACGCTACAAGCAGCAATACGGGGAGCAAAGCCATTTTCGCTTTTCCAACAGGCTGCGTTCCGATTTGGCCACGCCCCTAACAGGGACTGCCCTAGTTGTTATGTGAAGAAAGTGATTGTTAAAATTCCACCTACAATTGAAGATTATTCTCACTGTCGATTACTCTGTTCATTAGTTTCTAGATTACTTGTTTGGTCTATAAAATTGTCAGAAAATGGTGAAAAATGTCAATCAGTGTCTCCTAAAGCCCAAGACGACGTCCTCAAATGTACGGTTTTGTCCACGACTCAAAGAAATTCTCAGATATTCAGTTTACTGTCATGGAGGAGTAAAGAAACCAGAAAATACTCACATTTAAGAAGCTGGAATCAGAGGAATAAACCCAAACCCATAAATCATTTTTTCAGTATAGTTGCTAATAATTTAATAGTTGACAACGATTTTAATTAATTAATCGTTCAAAGCCATAGTTAACATCTGGCCTCATGTCGCTTGGCGGTTGATGGTGCACACAATAAAAAATTAGCCATTCAATCTATACTGATTTTTAATATATTTTTAATCAAGCCTAAATTTCAGGTTCCAAATCAAGAAAAAAAATATTTCTGCTTTCTCATTTAATATAGTGATAGGTTTAATTAAGGTTTTTTTTTAGACTACTGCATAGACAAAACAAGCAATCACCTTGGCTCTGGAAATTTGCAAGGGGCAATTTTTCATTTATTACACAACATTTTATGGACTAAATTATGAATCAGTTCATCAAAAACAATTGGTCAAAGTAGTCCTATTAACTCCACCACTTCTGGTTATGGAGCCAATGGGCCGAATGAAACCAGCTACCTGTGCACAGAGTTCTCAGTGTTTAAAGCCTCCATTGGATCTTGTGCTGTTCTTTTTTTAACACTAGTTGTAATATAGTGCAGCCTCATTCATATTTTATTGAACCTCACTTAAGCTCCTCTTGCTCTCCTCCTTGTACATGCGACTGCTGTGAGATAGGTGGGTCGGTCAAAAAGTACTGGTTTCCTGATTGACCAAACTACTTAGTCGCTCGTTTATTGACTTGTTTATTGCCTTGCTTAATTTTGGTTACCGCTGGCAACAGGTCACGCTGGCCGATCGACTCGTTGACCCGCTGGTTTACTGCCTGCTGGCGGTCACTCGCGTCCGCCTTTCAAATTACCACATTGAATCGTCGTAAGCGTTTGTCCCCGAGTGAGCTAACTAACAGTGAGTCAGCAGCAGTACACAGAATACACTGTGCACATATTAGTGCACACAAATGCATTTCTACGCTTGCAACAGGATGTGGGTGCTGAGAAAGGATGCAGTAATGTGATTTCCCCCCCCATATCTAGAGATTGTGCAGGCTGTGCATCAGCTTCACAATCACATCACTGAACGCTTGTGTATGTGTTTTACTATATTCAGGTGTAGAAATCTGGCATTCGTCCTGTATATACGCTATATGTTACAGTTTAGTGGCAGTAAGAGCACTATCATTGCTGTGTGTGTGTGTGTGTGTGTGTGTGTGTGTGTGTGTGTGTGTGTGTGTGTGTGTGTGTGTGTGTGTGTGTGTGTGTGTGTGTGTGTGTGTGTGTGTGTGTGTGTGTGTGTGTGTGTGTGTGTGTGTGTGTGTGTGTGTGTGTGTGTGTGTGTGTGTACAGACTCTCCATCTGAAGGTGGAGGATAAGGGGGTTTTAGCGTGGCTAATCCACACGCATGGTTCTAGGACGCTCCAGAACGCTATGCTATGTAACCCCGGATTAGCAAGGGAGACAAATGCCGAGCTGGAGTTGGAGGCACAACCGAGGCTGAAATGAGCGTCTGGGTGTTAGATTGGAAAGTAGTGTTCCCACTGACATCACCCCCCCCCCCCCCCCACCCCCCAGCCAGCACCAGATTAAAATGAGGTGAAACTCAAATGATTCCCGCCGGGGGAATTGGGTGATTTTCTACAGCAGATAATGGGACACAGTGGAGGAAAATGTTCCTTTTCACAGGGAATTGAGGGATATTTGTTTATTTTTTATTTTATTTTTTACAGAAATGAGCCAATCAATCAGCCACTCTAGTCGTAATGTCATAATTGACTGACCGACATTTCGAATAGGTCATTTGGCAGAGTGTGTTTCGACAGATGTTGTGCTCCTGTTGTTATTGATCCCAGTTTGGTGTTGAACTGTACAAATAAATCTTAACCTAACCACATCGTTTTGTTTCACTTGTTTTGGGAAGCATTGGCAAACAATATATTCCATTGTTTAGCTACGTGTTGTTCAATTCAAAGCCTTAGGCCTAAGCCAATTCTTTTGTTGTTGGATTTTAGAATTTTTAGCGGGTTCAAATCAAGTAATGAGAATTGGTAGTTTCTTCTTCAATAGAGGAATTGAACATGGGTGTGTGCTCAGTTTGCAATGTATGAAATTAAAGAAACTGCACCAAAACTACGAGTAATACAAAAGTGATAGAATCAAGAGTTGACAATAGCATTAATTTAGATGGCATTGAGTTAAGATTATTTACATTGGGATGAACACGGATATAGACACTCTTGGACCTCAATGGTAACTCAAAGTATTTTTTTATTAACATGAAATTGCAGCACAGAAATGTTTCCAAGGATCCTTATCAAAGTGTTCATAAAATATGTTTATTTAAAAAAAAAAAGATCTGTTCAGTCCAAATATGTCATTGGCAGATTTTCTTCAATATTGCCATCTGACATGAGAATTCTGTATCATTTAGGCTACAAACAAAACCCCAAATTGTGTATGAAAATGACTTTATACTTGTTACAGCTTAGATGATTCATTGTCCTCTTTAACTCTCTTCATTTCTCTCCTCCTCCTCCTCCTCCTCCTCCTCCTCCTCCTCCTCCTCCTCCCCCTGTCAGATGATGAAACATGCGTGGGGCAGCTACAGGCGCTACGCCTGGGGTTCCAATGAGCTCCGGCCCGTCTCCAAGCAAGGCCACTCCAGCAATCTATTTGGTGAGTGAGAGACCATACACGCACACACACACACACACACACACACACACACACACACACACACACACACGCACACGATTGATCTCTTGTCCCTGCCACCAGCTGCCTTGGCCTTTAGATTAGCAGCCAAATTGGCCGTCAGTTTCGAGTCATCCATCTATGGATGCCTCTAAATGTCAACTTTATCATATATTTAAATTCCGTTTGTGCTGCTTGCCAGTTGTTGGTGTCTGTGCTGTTAATGAGCGTGGTGACGGAGAAGGGCCGCTCATTCTGTCCGTGCTTTTTTTTTAACTTTGCTTCACACAGCTCTTATCTGAAAACCTTGCTTCTCCGTCTGCCTTTCAGTTGTGAAATAAAACCACGGCAATGACGCTAGATGACCGCAGGACACACACACACACACACACACACACACACACACACACACACACACACACACACACACACACACACACACACACACACGGGCACACACACGGGCACACATGCGCTTCGCTTAGGGTCTTTCTGCAATGAGTTGGACAAGTCATGATGCACCAGTGTGTGTGTGTGTGTGTGTTTGAGCATTTGCAGCAAAAGCCAAATTAAACTATCATAATAACTCCATGTTTTTTAAGTCCTTTCTTATCCCACACACACACACACACACACACACACTACGTGTTGCTCCTCGTGTGGTCTCATTTTGTTGGCGGAGATCGTTGGCGTAAAAGCTGGACTTGGAGAATTGTTGCCAAAGTAAACATAAAGCTAAAAGAAGACGATCCCACGGATCTGTTTTGACAGCACGTGTGCCAATGGATGAAGATCAACATGACTCATTAAAACCCGCATTTAATCTGCAATACATTTGTTTTTTCCTCCTAATTTTGCGAAGGGATAAAGGGACGAGAGGCTTCAAAGTATTGAGATAAAACGGCTTAATATCTAAAAAGCAGTCCTGGGACTGATAGTGTTGATGTAGCTTGGTAGAAGAGGCTGACACGATCTAATAAGTCATGATTAAGTGAAAAAACAACCTTTATTAAGTGTTCGAGCAGTGTATGTTCTTTTCTTTCAGGTGTTGTGTATTCACTCCAAGTGTTTGTACACATAATGACTACTGTAATTCATCCTGACTGATTGGATTAATAAGAGCGGGAATTGGATTTCTAATTAGTCAAGATCTCTTTGTCTCTCTCTTGACCTAATTAAATTCTCAGTGAGAATATTTGTTTGGATACCTTGAGCTCCAGATGAGGGCTTTGTGTGTGTGTGTGTGTGTGTGTGAGTGTGTGTGTGTGTGTGAGTGTGAGTGTGTGTTTATCAGTGGAAGGTGTATGTGACAGTTTGGAGTAGTGTCACTGCGAGCTCTTGACTAGATAAGATGGCATTCATGTGTGAAAGAGGTAGCTGTGCCTCCACTGCTGATAAGACCGGTCTCCTGACACCAAAATACACTCATGTACTTGATATGGTTTGACGTTTTTGTTCAGCGTTTTTACTTTTTTTTTACTTCTAATCTTGCCATTTAATGTTTAGGTGCAGTGTATTTAATTTTTTCTTCTGTAACAACAATATATGTCCTTCTAGATGATTTCAAGTAAACTGCCTGTACTTCGTGGAAGGAAGTAGGGAAATGGAAATGGTGTTAAATTACAAAATAAATTGGTTATTTTGAGCTTTGGGGCAGCGGAAAAAGCTGAAAATACATCATTGACACATTATCACCTTATACAAGTTATGGCTCACATGTAATGAAACAGTTGTTTATCAACACATCCAGCAGACATGTTTTTCTGGCCACATGATTGCTGCTGGATGATATTTTGTAGGCAAACCAGGAAGTTATTACGCACTGGTTCCCTCGACAAAAACCCAGTGGGGTTTTCCCATTAGAATTTGGATTACTGCGGAAAAGAAGTTCTGTGGCAAACAAACTTTTGTTATACTTCGCAAATGAACAGCACGTTTAGGATTTTTCAAAACATAAATGCAATCGTCAGAAATAAAAATGCCGTTTTAAACTACTGACCGCAACCAAGGTTCAGACATGAGGAGCATGTCACGCTATTTTTAAGATGACATTGTCTTATTACTTCGCAGAAGTTGACTCCCAAGGTCTGTGACTGGCTCTGGTTCAGAGTGTCTCTGCAGTTATTCAGAGCATAGTTTTCTGTCTACTAATAGCAGTCATAACATGAATCCTCACTGCAGCGTTACCTTCACTGCATAACAAAAAAAAGGCAAAGAACAGAGTTGTTTCTGAACACCTCTAAAATGTTTCTGTATCTTACATCATCAGTTCTACAGAGCTTGCATTATTTATGTCAAGGTGCTATAGCTTTGCGTTTGATTCTTCAGCTTGTGTCTGTAACACCATCGACTCACAGAAGTGACAGGATGACAGCACTTTGAGCATCTCTATATGTAGGATTTTACGGAGAAGATTTGAAGCCACAGACTCGGATCTTTTGTTCAATTCATGCAGTAAGATGACTCTTTTGATATTTAGCCTCATTTTTGTCTGTCAGCACCCAGCTCTTTCTTTTTCAGGTTCTACCACTGTTCCTCTGGAAACACTCAAGAACATATTTTCTAGTATTTTAAGGTAAAAGCATGTTATGAGACAAGAGGAGTTTGGTTTGGATCTGCTTCAATATCCCCCCTTATATCATGACAGAGACTCCATATTATAGTTTTGAAAGTAGGTGTTTCCACAGAAGTGCCTTTGATTGAAATACATATCTTCAGTCTTCGCCCCTGGGGGAAAATGCCCCAAAAAAAAACAACACTAAGTTGATTCCATTATACAGTGTGGAAGATTTACAGGCTCATTTTTAATGATTTCCTCCTTATGTTTAATGAGGAAATTCAATCAGCTTTGTGTAAATTCCAGCCACTGTTTCATTACTGGGATTTATCATACGTGAATGTAGAAAGAGAGGGAAGCGTCTGTGTGAATACTAATTTAGAAATTAGCCTGTGTGAGTCTTTCCTCTCTGTTTCCCTCTCTCTATCCATCCCTCATGTCTCTGCTATAGAAAAGTAAATAGGTTTCAGTTGGCTGCTCCAGCAGACCCACTTCCATCAGTAAATAAGACAGCAAGGCCCCGGGGCCTTGTCACAGCCGTTTCCAACTCCTATAGAACATGATGTATGACGATAATATTAGCCTGACCTGGAACATTATGCAATGAAGCCGCTTTTCATACCGGGGGCTATTTCCCTGACACACAATAACCTGGATTTCAGGTTCAAAATAGACGGCAGAATTGCAAATGTCAAATTTTGCTTTTTACTAGACTTACACCATAAGGCATGGTTTACTTTTTCTTCTGATAAAAGAGCCATGTTGCACTTTGGTGAAAGCAACAAAAGTTTCATGTTAACGTGTTAGCGTTGCTAGCATCTGGAAGGGTTCGTTTTTTTTACCGTAAAATGGACAACTGGGATCAGCTGCTCGTTATATTTAATATTTATGTTCTTCGATATTTGCCTGGAAATTGCAATTTTTCTACCTCTGTGTTGCAAAAACATCTCAGATTGATAAATTGGGATTTTAAGTAGATATTTGCAACTAACGATCATTTTCATTATTGATTAATCTGATGATTATTTTCTCAGTCAATCGTATGAAATCCATCGCAGTTTTGCAAAGATTTGACTTGTTTTGTCCCACAGTCCAATCCCCATGAGATTTGGTTTATCATCACTAAATACCGTGGAAAGCAACACATATCAAAATTTAGTAGATGGAAAAAGGGAATTCAAGCCAGTTTTCTGTGGGATTGTCTAATCAACATATCATTTCAGCCGTAGTAAATACTATATTCCGTACTCTCGAATCAAAAATTTGTATATTAGCATTTTGTAGCTACAAGATCTTCTTCAGAATTAAATACAACATATGCCATACTCTTATTTAACATACAAACTTGATATATATATATATATATATATATATATATATACAGACAGACATGACAACTGTGTAGACAGGTTTTATGATGAAAACTGTGTGCAAGATTGATCTGTTATTTCCAGCTTTGGACTCGGAAATGTCAATCTTTGACTAAGCCTAGACATCCCATTATTCTCTTTATAACTGTTGAATGGAAAAAGACTGCAGACGGGATTGATGTTTTTTTTTGGGCGGATGGTTGACCTCAACTTCAACTTTTAACTGACAAACACTACCAGCCTTAAATTATCCTAACATTTTGGCAGGCAGCTATGTTTATCTTCTCAACCAACTACTTTGGCAGCCAGCCAACCATAATTTGGGTATGTTCCATCAAACAGTATTACAAAATGGTTTTTTTTAACCCAAACACTTCAAAAGGTAAAGAGCAAGAGATATGAGTCAGACGCAATGTTAGCTCTGAGAGTCTCTAATCTAAATAAAGCGTGAACAGGTCCTCCTACTATTTGAAATGTTTAAAAGGTCAATATGATGATAAAGGTACTCTGGATGTGTAATATATTTGTAATAGCAAATGAGTGCCAACAAACAAAAATATTAGGAGCCAATCAAATCAGATTAGCTGGTGAGGAGGAGCTGCACTATTGGGTTTTACATTTTTATAACCCCCCCCCAAACATTCACTCCGATGTTGCCTATTAAGTTATGAATAGTTCATGTTATACAGGAACATGTGACATTCAAAACAAAGTTTTCAGGGACAATTTAACCATTGACTGTGTCATAGAATTGGACGTAGTCAGCATGACATCATCCATTGGTCTGTGGAGTATGGCTTCGAAGCTGCAAGTCTGGCGTTTTGGCCGACGCCATCTTGGTTTTTCGACTCGAGAGGGTGGAGCTAAGTATGTTCCAATTAACTTTCATGAAGTGAAGACACACTGTGAAAGGGTTAAAGTTCTAATATGAAAAACAGTTACAACTCTCTGACCGACAATGCTGTGGTAGTGACCTGTCAATCACAAGGTAGCGACGCCGTAAAGAAAATCACCTGCTTAATGGTCAGTCTTATTTTAAATGGGACCATATTTAACTAAATGAACACCAAGCTGTACAGGTACATCTCAATAAATTAGAATATCATGGAAAAGTTCGTTTATTTCGATAATTCAATTCAAAAAGTGAAACTCATATATTATATAGATTCATTACACACAGAGTGAAATATTTCAAGCGTTTATTTCTTTTAATTTTGATGATTATGGCTTACAGCTAATGAAAACCCAAAATTCAGTATCTCAGAAAATTAGAATATTGTGAAAAAGTTCAATATTGTAGACTCACGATGTCCCACTCTAATCAGCTAATTAACTCAAAACACCTGCAAAGGTTTCCTGAACCTTTAAATGGTCTCTAAGGCTGGTTCAGTAGGCTACACAATCATGGGGAAGACTGCTGACTTGACAGTTGTCCAGAAGACAGTCATTGACACCCTCCACAAGGAGGGTAAGCCACAAAAGGTCATTGCTAAAGACGCTGGCTGTTCACAGAGTGCTGTATCCAAGCATATTCATAGGAAGTTGAGTGGAAGGAAAAAGTGTGGTAGAAAAAGGTGCACAAGCAACAGGGATAACTGCAGCCTTGAGAGGATTGTGAAGCAACGGCCATTCAAGAATTTGGGGGAGATTCACAAGGAGTGGACTGAGGCTGGAGTCAGTGCATCAAGAGCCACCACGCACAGACGTATCCAGGACGTGGGCTACAACTGTCGCATTCCTTGTGTCAAGCCACTCCTGAACCAGAGACAACGTCAGAAGCGTCTTACCTGGGCTAAGGAGAAAAAGGACTGGACTGTTGCTCAGTGGTCCAAAGTCCTCTTTTCAGATGAAAGTAAATTTTGCATTTCATTTGGAAATCAAGGTCCCAGAGTCTGGAGGAAGAGTGGAGAGGCACAGAATCCAAGTTGCTTGAAGTCCAGTGTGAAGTTTCCACAGTCAGTGATGATTTGGGGAGCCATGTCATCTGCTGGTGTTGGTCCACTGTGTTTTATCAAGTCCAAAGTCAACGCAGCCGTCTACCAGGACATTTTAGAGCACTTCATGCTTCTTTCCACTGACAAGCTTTATGGAGATGCTGATTTCATTTTCCAGCAGGACTTGGCACCTGCCCACACTGCCAAAAGTACCAATACCTGGTTTAATGACCATGGTATCACTGTGCTTGATTGGCCAGCAAACTCGCCTGACCTGAACCCCATAGAGAATCTGTCGGGTATTGTCAAGAGGAAGATGAGAGACACCAGACCCAACAATGCAGACGAGCTGAAGGCCGCTATCAAAGCAACCTGGGCTTCCATAACACCTCAGCAGTGCCACAGGCTGATCGCCTCCATGCCACGCCGCATTGATGCAGTAATGCATGCAAAAGGAGCCCCGACCAAGTATTGGGTGCATATATATATGAACATACTTTTCAGTAGGCTGACATTTCTGTTTTAAAAATCCTTTGTATTATTGGTCTTATGTAATATTCTAATTTTCTGAGATACAGAATTTTGGGTTTTCATTAGCTGTAAGCCATAATCATCAAAATTAAAAGAAATAAACGCTTGAAATATTTCACTCTGTGTGTAATGAATCTATATAATATATGAGTTTCACTTTTATGAATTGAATTATCGAAATAAACAAACTTTTCCATGATATTCTAATTTATTGAGATGCCACTGTATTTAATCCATACAAGCAAACCTGAATAGTTGCCCCCTGCTGGCCATTAGAGATAATGACTTTAATGCACTTCCACATTGGCTTCACTTTTGGGAACCAGAGGTTGCTGTCTGAATTCAAGATGATATAAGGTAACTTCTATATTTATTTTAGTTATTTCTATTCATTTTATCCTATATTATATAGTATATTAATAACCACTGCGGGATGATAACAATATATATTTGTAGGAGAACTATATCAAGTCAAATAGCACTGTAGATAATTACATTCATTTTATACAGCATCAGTATTGGTGACTACTGACGGGATAAACTACTTGGGTCTCAGTTTTATTGAAAGTCAAAATGACGTTCAATAACTGTAACATATTGTGCACAGAATCAAAATGAAGTGCTCTGTCGGAATGGTGATTGAATTGCACATTGATTGAGTAACTGAAGGGCAGACTGATTGCTGTTCCTAGACTCCTGTAACGGCTTTCCATTGCGGCGCGACAATTTCAGTCACAAACAATATCTCACCCCGAACGCTCTCGTCAATGTGGCTCCATAAATACAGTTTGTCCAGCTCAAATATGATCTGCATAGTTAATCTAGTGGCTGACTGCTGGTGGCATTTCTGATGCGATGTCGATATTATTGTGCAGAGTTGATTGATTTATTCAACGATAATGTCCGCTGTCCTGACTACAGGGCTTTGGTGATGTAATGCTTGGATTTCATCAGAACTCGTCCTTCTTATCTGCTTTTCTTCCCTGGGATTTGAAGGACAGTGTTTTATGAGACACAACTTTATTAACCATTAAACATCTTCCCACCATTCTGTATATTCACTTTTTAGCTAAAATTAAAAACACCTTGAGGCATAGATGGCATCCATCTCTCCTCCTGTCGTCTCCAATCCTTCTCTCCGTCTCTTAGAGCTCAACTCGGTGCTAACCTGCAAAAAAAACAAAACAAGTACATAACCCTGTTTCTAAATCCAGAGCGGGTTAAATCCTGTCGTGACATTGCAGTTTGCTAACAGCATAGACTGCTTTCAAGAATAGGCCATAACCTGCTGAATACAGATGTAAGTAAAGAATGGGCATGGGGGTGAAATTGTCAGAGTTACAACCTCTCCAAAATGTCTCTGTTCTTGTAATGTGTTAGGTTTGAGGAATAACTGAATTATTTAGACCTCCAGCTTGCATAGAAGTCTTGTAACTGTCCACCTCTTACACGATCTGTCCTTTCGAACCGAGCAGCCACAGAGGGCTTTTTCACGCCCAGATCTCGCTGACCAGAATATGTTAAACGAACCCCTGGAAAATGAATCATTACCTTGTTAAGTTTCTCCGGATCATCAGGAGTTCATTCGGAGCTTAGTGCCAGTGAATTGTCTGGCCAGCCTTTAAGCTGTGCCCTGGCTCCTGTTAGACATTATAGAATTTAATTTAATCTCAGCTCCATTATAAGCCAATGTGCCAGAGGTGGAGTTCGTTCCAAGGCCTTATCCTGGAGCGAACTTGTTTTTTTTTTAACACAAGGACACTGGCAATAAGAGAAGAGTTCTCTAACATAGTACTCTGACAACACGCAGACTGTTTTCTAAATGAGAGAATCTGGTAGTAACCCTTTCCTTTTTGCTTGTGCAGACTCTGCAATGTGGATGTTATTCTACTCTGCTCTCTGGAAAGATTTCAGTGGGGGAAAAAGGAGAATCTATGTTTGGACCAAAGTTGGGATAGAAGCACTATAATGGATTAACATTAGATTAGTTTCTCCTCTGTAAGCCTGAGTCATCTGGGACTAAAAATATAAAATCATATATCAAGTAATGATCGATGTGACATTTCACATCCCAAGTAAATGTGATGCGCTCAAGGGTTTCGTGCGCGGCCGGGTTATGTAACAAGTAATGTAATTCATTACTTATACTTTTAAATAATCCATAAAGTAGCAGGATTATTATTTTGAGAAGTAATAAGATATAGGGAATTATTTACATGCTCCACGACACTTGCCTAACATTGGACAGGATATATAGGAGAAGAAAGAAAGACATTGTGCTCCGGACTAGACACCAACCTAACTGTGTACATTAAATGATAAAGCATGATAAATATGAACTATTAAAATGTCTCGACCATCTGTCTTGACAGAGAGACTGTTAGTGTACTGCACATTATATGGGATGCAGTTGCAGTAACTGATAAATATTTAAAGAAACTTTAAAGTGATAAATTTGAGAACAAACTTTGGTGTGGTTTTTTTTATTTATTACTTTGTAGGGCCATATTTATTTAGAATGGCAAATTAGATTGGTTGTACTGTTTTGTAACTTTCTAAATAGTCTTGAAAAAAAAAGAAAAGAAATCGAATCGCCAGAAGATTGTGGATCGTGATCTGCCTGATGTGATATTTTGGCCGTAACGCCCACCCCTAAATTAAAGAATTCTTCATCAGCTTAACTTTTCAGATACATTTTCAGTAAAATTGACTTGAGTATAGTTTAATTGCTGTTTCAAAGCCCTCTCTACACTGACAGGTATTGTCTCGAATTATACAAGGACCTTTTCATTTTAGTTTACTTAGTTTTGTCCAGTATTTCCACAGCCGTGTCCAAATCCGATGACAAAAGGATTAATCTGGCTTCTTTCACATCTCAGCTAGAGCTAACAAAAGACAGCAATTGGGCAATATTTTGCCCTGGAAAATCCCACCAGTAAAACAGCAAGACGTCCTTAATGAACTGGTCTATATGCGTGTTATGGACACTAGATCAGATATCCGGAAGGAAAAAATGATATTGGAAATCTCTAAAATCACTCACATTTTAAGATATTTAGACTAAAATAATAACTGAATCTCTAATATGTGTGAATCCTCTTTATGCCATTAAACATCCAGATATATTACCAAGGACATGATTTCAATGTCCTCATTGGCAGCTACGCCCATGAGTCATAACAGAGCCATATACTGTATGTTGTTGTGACACTAGAGGAAATCATTTTAAGTGGTATAGGAGCATAATGTGCTCCGTATATAGTCTCTTGTCGGCTCCAAAAAGGAAAAATCAATACATTTCGGAGTGCACATTCGCTGCTGCAGCATCACCTCCCCTGGTGTTTCCCGTCTGTGTGGTTTCCTCGCTCGTCCTCTCTTTAATTGATACTTTGGCAGAACGCTGCTTGTGCTCCTCAGCAGCCAAACAAGCTAAAGGTTGAAACATAAGTTCTCCTCTCCTCCCGTTCTAGCTGAGGGCCCGCACGGGGAGGCACTCATGTGTTCAACCAACCAAAAAAACTGTGTGTGTGTGTGTGTGTGTGTGTGTGTGTGTGTGTGTGTGTGTGTGTGTGTGTGTGTGTGTGTGTGTGTGTGTGTGTGTGTGTGTGTGTGTGTGTGTGTGTGTGTGTGTGTGTGTGTGTGTGTGTGTGTGTGTGTGTGTGTGTGTGTGTGTGTGTGTGTGTGTGTGTGTGTGTGTGTGTGTATTTTCTGTCGGGAATAAACATACTTGACTGAGCCGCAGCACATTAAAGGTCACTACTGATGTCTCCTGTTGCAGGCAAAGGGGAAAAGGCAGAATTTTTAAGGTCGTTTTCATCCAGTCAGTTTGTGACCTGGATTGGGCTATGAGAGAACATTATTTGTTTGTGTGTGTGTGTCTGTGTGTTTGTCTGTGCCATGATGCCATCTGTTTTCTTGGTCTAAGCTGTGGACTTTTTTAGAGGAAAACTCAGGAGACACCTCGAAATCTGACTACGCTGAAAAAAACAACATTGATTCAAACAAATCGACTTTTCTTGGTAGCATTTTTTTTTTTTTTTTTTTTTTTAGTTCTGCACATAACTTTAAGAAGTGAAGCCCAAAAAATATGACACATACTGACTTATACAGAAAATATTTCTAGAGGCTATATAACATGATTAAAAAAAAAAACACTGCAACCGTAGGATTTTAGTGCATGTTCTGTACATGTTTGGGTGGCTAGTTAGCAAGATAGTAAAACAACAAATGCAGTACTAGACTTGTTGAACAGTTTAAGCATGGTTTTGGACAGTCCCAGATAACTTACGGGTGTTCTGTTCTTCACTGTGGAAAACTTCAAGCCAGCTGCTGCCCAAATCCTGTCATGTTTTGTTTTTCTTCACTACTAG
Source organism: Anoplopoma fimbria (assembly GCF_027596085.1). Taxonomy (NCBI): domain Eukaryota; kingdom Metazoa; phylum Chordata; class Actinopteri; order Perciformes; family Anoplopomatidae; genus Anoplopoma; species Anoplopoma fimbria. The sequence goes on from NC_072466.1 coordinate 16,537,842, forward strand.
TGGAAGACGCAATAAATCAGAAAGGTATGAGGCACTTTATAAGTGTTTATTATTATAATGAAATTGATTCAGAAAGTGAAAGCATGATTATATATATATATATATATATATATATATATATATGTATGTATGTATGTATGTATGTATATGTATGTATGTATGTATGTATGTATGTATGTATGTATATATATATATATATATATGTATACATATATATATATATATATATATATATATATGTATATATATATGTATATATATATATATATATATGTATATATATATGTATATATGTATATACATGTATACATATATATGTATATATATATGTATACATATATATATATATATATATATATATATATATATATATATATATATATATATATGCATATATATATATATATACATATATACATATATCCATATATATATATATAAAGATCCATATAACTGTATGTATATATAACCACAGTATTTTGAAAGTGTGTAGTCCTGTGTGTGTATATATATATATATATATGTGTATATATATACATATATATGTATGTGTATATATATACATATATATGTATGTGTATATATATACATATATATGTATATATATATACATATATATGTATATATATGTATATATATATATATATATATATATATGTATATATACACACACAGGACTACACACTTTCAAAAGACTGTGGTTATTCGCCGGGCAGTTGGATGGATCTTTAGCTGCAGGCAGTGTGTGGAAGTGAAAGTCGAGTGCATCTCCTGGGACACACACAGACTATCTGCTCAGGCCGCGCCCGCAGTGCTTCAGAAGGCCGTTGGATGAATGGCAGCCTTTGCCACAGATGCTGCCAGGTTTTTGTGACGATGACCTCTTTTTCTTTATGTTGTTATTCCCCTCCTGTCTCCCGTGGCCTTCCCTCCATGCCAGAGCTCTCAATGGCTTTTTCTCCTCCCTGTCCCCCACAGGGATGCTGCAGCTCCTCGCATCACTTTAGTAGAGTGACAGTAGAAATACCCATTCAGAATCAAAGAAGGACAGAGGCCTCCCCCTTTTACATTCACACTTGACCTTCAAAGAGTACCGCAGCAAAGAGCTGCTGTACTTCAGCCTTTATGTCTTCATCTTTTCATTAGTTATCACTTTTCACTGTCATTACTATTGTATTAAAGCTCCAGCGACAGGCGCTAATGTCCTCCAAACAGTAGTTATCTACTTTTTCTGAGAGTGTTGAGTGAGATTGAGCAGGACTCTGGCTTGGCCACGCTTTTCACCAGAAACTGATTTGGGTTATCCAGCACAGATGTCTGTTTAACCATGGTGTATAAAGCCATTACTTATTACACCATTAAGTGTCTCCCAGCAGTTTTACTGTTGGCTTATTTGGACTTTGTTTACAGAAATGAGTGCACCACTTCTACAAATATAACTGAAAACCAAACTTATTAACTTTTTGGCATATCCTCTCTTTTGGGGGTGAACAAGGAGTTTTAAGGGTTGAGAGCGGAGAGAGGGGTTGTAGCTTAAAGAAATGTCTAATTTAGAGAGAATGAGGGGAAAAACAGATTTGCAGAGCTTCTGGCGTCATTTCTTATCTATGAGCTTTATAAAAATAAAATATACATAGTTTCTGTTTTACACGGCTGATTTAAACTTCTAAAATAAGACGGAGGCTGTCTCACATTCTGCAACATTTACAGCGATTTCATATCCTTATTGTGCTTCAGCCTGGCTAACAGCTTTAGGTAGGAAGAATGTAGAGTCCTTAAAAGGTCCAAGACGTCAGAAGGTGGCCGCTCCATTCAAAAAAAGAAAAAAAAAAGAAAAAGGCAAGAGTTGAAAAGAAATGGAGTTACGTGATCTCTGTTTAGTTCATGTCCTTTTAATGGCATTCACTTCAGCTGGAGGACTTTGTGAGTCATGTTGAGTAAAGACACAATCCTCAAGATATATAACGAAAATGAATCACTTCTGTGAGGTAAACTGAAAACACACAGCAGACAACCAGTCACGAAACAGTTTTCACCTGGCTCAGTGTGTCTTGCTGAATGGTGAATGAGGTGTTTGAAGCACTATCGTCCGGCCTGCCAATCAGAGCCAAATGCAGTGTTAGGTCTTTTTCACACCCCCATGTATGTGTCATACCATATTTGAGTAAGTTTCCTGTATCCTTCCAGCTTCAGAAATCTTGCCTTGTCACCATAGAGTGCTGCATTGATCACCTTTTTTATTAGGCCAACCCAAAAGCAATGGGAAAAGCCAATGGGATTTTTCCTTTGGATTTTAGATTAATGCTGGAAAAAAAAAGCTCTATGGCAAACAAACGTTTATGAAACTTTTACATTTTGTTCAGCGAGATAATCGTTACAAGTGACACCACTTTTATGATTTTTGATGCACAAATGCAACCACCAGAGGTAAAAAGCTAACGTTAGACTATAAACAAACTACAACACGCTCACATGACTACACGTCCCCACCACTAAGCTAAAGGCCGGCTTGTGTTCAGTGTGATGACGTCTAGTAGTTGCATTAAGACACTTGTTAGCAACCACCCTTTATTAGACATGCAACAGACCCTTTTTTTCATGCCATCAAATCAAAAACCCTTTGACTCCAGACGCGGGAACTGGACGTGCAAACAATTCTGTTTCATCACAGGGTGTCAGAACTCCTTCCTGCAGCCCTCTATAGCCGAGCTGAAATATTGTTATCGTCCACCAGTCAAGAAGGCAAATGTTTTTGGTGTGTCTCTATTTTCAGACAAGTCATTTAGTGGGTTATGTAATTTGACATTGAGTCCTGGGCTGCAGCCTCAGCTCCCACACAGCATTGTGTGTGTGTGTGTGTGTGTGTGTGTGTGTGTGTGTGTGTGTGTGTGTGTGTGTCTGTGTGTGTGTGTGTGTGTGTGTGTGTGTGTGTGTGTGTGTGTGTGTGTGTGTGTGTGTGTGTGTGTGTGTGTGTGTGTGTGTGTGTGTGTACAGATACTCAATCTCTGTAATTGAAATGGATGGAGTAATTCTGCTCTGGCCTACCCTCTGGGGTTTTTTTGTGTAGCTTGTGAGTGTGTGAGGAGGGGGATGGAGGTTGCATTTGGTTGTGTCTGATGCGATGTAAATCACGCTCTGCTGAGAGGTGGGTGGGACGCAGGCAGGGGAAGCACTGCAGCAGCCGAAACGGGGGAATCCATCACATGAACACACACACACACACACACACACACACACACACACACACACACACACACACACACACACACACACACACACACACACACACACACACACTCACACCTTGCAACTCTGCGTTGTACACCCTCAGATCTCCCGAGCCTTTTGTTATAGAGCCAGCCTTGAGATAGCATCCACATTAATTAATCAGAGCCACTCATAGACACCGAACAACAATCCCTCTCACCAGGGCTTTGAATTTCCGCCCTCCAAGGCGGAGAACAACACACTGCAGCAGCACCGGCCATCTCCCTGATGACGAACGCACACCTAAACACACTCTCATAGACACAAACGCGCTCGTTCACGCACCTCGAAGTCCCTGGAAAAGTTCCCACGCCTGACTAAACGAGGCGGCAAAACCAAAAAACGAGGGATGCGGATTGAGAATTTCATACCTGCAGCGCCTCTTTCTAGTTTGCGTTTGGTGTTTTTTATCACAGCTTCGCATAAATCCCTCTTTTTTTTTTTAATTTTTTATACCTGTACCACCATAACATTTGTGAAGCGTGGTAATGCCTTTCACTGTAACCTTGACGAAAAAGTGTTGACGCCCGAGTATCCGGCAGCAGGAGCCAATAGGTTAATACACTTTGGGATTGTGTCTGTGTGTGTTCGTGCGTGCGCATGCTTTCTGCCTACGATAACACGATTAGCCGAAAAAGGCTTAGCCATCACTTTTTTTTTTCCTCACCTCCCCTCCGCGACCTCTCAAAAAATACAGTGTAGACCCAACGCTGAGGCGGTAGTTGGGGCTAAATGGGATCACCAGCTGGGCTGAGGGGTGTTGAGATCGGGATCAAATTGCAGGATTAAGGATTAAACCCTGGAGTTTGCATTGAGTTAGCGTTACGATACGGGACACATCGGGGACCCTTTTCTGTCTCGAGGACGTTTCTGGGCCGAGAAAGGCAGTGAGCTGAGGAGAAACTTCAAGAAGGGATTTTCTTTTTCTTTAAGGTTGAAGAGAACTGCAATTTCTTTTTCTTCCTTAAATATCAGTGACTCTTTGACTGCTGTCAGTCTTTTGATGGCTGAGGCTGCCAGTTTTAAGCGAAAGCTGCTGAGTCAGTGTGCAGTGCCAATATGAATTCACCTCACCGTAAAGCTGGAAAGAGGTAATGTTTTCTTGTAGGACTGAAGGATGTCTCATAAAGTTTAGGGCGTTTGACCATAACGAGGTCAACAGGTTGTATATATTTTCAGCCGGTCCATGAATATTGTGTTTTGAGAGGACTCCCCTGACCTGTCAATCAGTGACATTTCTTTCGTATAGAGCTGGTCTAGACCGTTGTAGGGACATAACAATTCCCCAGTGGCAAGAAAACAGCTATAAAAATGAAAATAGAACTAATATCAATAATAATAGCAAAAGTGGATTCAACAGAATGATAATAGTAATAGCAATAATTGCAGAAATGATATCTGACTACTTACATTAATATGAATAGCAATAGTGGATATAATAGAATGATAATAGCAGTAATAGAGGCAGTATTAGTAATATGACTGGTAATGATGATTGTAGCCGTGGGTGTTAAGCAGAGCCATGGCAACCGGCGCTACCGTGATCCAGGTGTAACCCCCTGATCCACGAAAACACATGACTGTGTACAGATGAAGAGAAGGAAAGAGGAAAAAGGAGCTCTATGTATCATAAAAAGGCCTGTAGTGGCATAACTAGGTGCCGGTCCAAGGAGCTACTGTAGCTGTACACGTTTTCAACAGGTCTTTACTTAAAGATGATTAAAGCTTGGGACTTGTTGATCAAAACGGAGTAGGGAAAAAGGACTAAGGCTGGTGAATTCGTCGCTCAGTCACACACAATAAATGCTCACTGGTTTCAGATCGCAATTGAAAGTGCGATTCTGCCCGGCCGAGGGTAGCAGAAAGCTTCGGGGCCAAAGGGCGCCACACATTGATTCGCATCTTTCGCGTGACCTACAGTTGCGGGGCTGAATTTGTTTTGGGAGAGCGGCTCCGCTTCCTTCACTCGCCTGCTGTGTCGTAATCCACGGCTCTGTGCTCAGGTTTGAATCGTGCGGAGCTGCGAGCGCCGAATAAGAGTGAAAGGGAGATGTGTGGCGGTGTGACCCAGAGCTACAGGGCTCAGCCGACTGTTCAGGTCACGCTTTGTGTTCGCGTCGAGCGCATGATGAAAATCCACATGACATTTGCTGTTCTCTACAGTTCATGTTCCCAAAGCAAAGAAACCCATCCTGCACATCTAGACATTATATTACCTCACCTAGTTAAAATATTCAATTCTAGACAGTTTTAGTGTGATCGAAGAAAAGCTTAACATAAGCACATTGAGTGATAATTGTTATACTTGGAGGGTGATCTAAAGAGGGAAATTCAGGACTTTATGGGGCTATCGAATGTATTCATGCAATATCCTATTGATTTGGTTTAATTGAGAAGGATTTATGCTTTTAAAAATAATTTATTGTCATGAACTTCAAGTAAAGTGTTATCCGTAGGCGCTCCTTTTAAGACCACTGTGGTTGTTGATTTGGGATTCAGAACAATTTATTTTTTCTATGAGTCCCTTACTACTAACAAAGCTAGCCACTAGACTAGCTAATGTATTGCTAATGCAGAAGTCTAAGTAACCGTTGAATTAAGCTATTCGGTTAAACTGTTCTGTATTTTTCTATCTTTTCTGTCTTGTAGGTATTGTATGTTTGCCGGATGCATTACTGTGTTGTTCTTCCTGTGGTATTAGGACTTAATGTTGATCTTTCATAGGTGATACTTTACTTTACAGAAGGGAAAAGACTTCCGCCAAGCCACGGCATGATCGGCCACAAGCAGTCGATCCGCGCTAGCCAGATGTTAGCGAGTAAAGTCATTTCCCAGGTTGATTACTTTAATCTAGTTAGCGTCACGACGTTAACACATCGCCAGTGTGGCTTCAAGCTATCAGTAAACTACGGCTGATATAAGAGTATGAACAAATGTGAAGATGAGAACGGTAGCATGGATGCAGGGTGAACTAAACAACACAATACATTTAAATGTACTAAAAACACATTTAAACACATAAACGCTTCCTTCAAAATATGCCATACTGTACTCTACCGTTTAAGAAGGGATCAATGTGGATTTATTGCTTAATCCCTCACAGGACCGCGCACAGTTAAACTGTTATTACGCCTGCTGTTCACCAATTTAAAATGTAACGTATACTCGACTGAATGAGCAGAGCTCATGATTGCATTTTGACCCCTGTCAACACGATCAGTGGTGGTATGAGTGTGCGTGTTTGTGTGTGTGTTTGTAAGACAAAAAGCAACATCCCATTGTCAGTCGCTCTCAATCACTCCCGCATCACAGCATCACAGATTACAGCTCTGTCTTTGCCGCCTGATTGCCTGAAGTGAAGGTTATTTTGTTCTGAACAACCAAACAATGCATCACTCCTCTGACTGACACAAATACACACACACACACACACACACACACACACACACACACACACACACACACACACACACACACACACACACACAAACACACACAAACACATTGCATCGTTGGAAGCGGTGCAGTAAATGAATGTCACTATTGACCAGTCATCCACACTTGTAGTTAAACCAGCTCATACTCGTGTATTTAGCACCGACATGCAGTAGAATAGCACTTTGTACATGACATACTATAGGAAATGACAGGCAGGAGTGTGTGTCTTTGTCTTTCTCTGTGTGTGTGTGTGTGTGTGTGTGTGTGTGTGTGTGTGTGTGTGTGTGTGTGTGTGTGTGTGTTAAGGACATCTGCCAATGTCCGTGATGAATGAGGCATGCAGGGTGTGGCGCTTTGCTTTCTGCTTTAATTCATCCATCACTCTCCCCTTCACTCATTTTATGTTAGAGGTAGGAACTGGGGGAGGAAGGAAAGAAAAAAAAGCTTAGTGGATGAGGTTGGCAAGGGAAGAGGGAGATGAAGATGGGCAGCAGGAGAGAGGAAGGATAGAATTGTTCTGAAAAGAGAAAACTGAATCAGGAGAAACTGATGGACGTCTCGTTAGAAGACAGCTGAATGTAGGAAGAGCAACAAGGAAATGGATTGTGTTTGAAGGCACACAGCAATGGAGGGACTTCTGTTTTCGTTAATGACTTTTGGACCTTCAGTCTCCCAATTTTTTCCTGCCACCCCTCTCCCATCCATCCTTATTGTCTGCCTGCGAACAGAACAATAATAATTCTTCTTGTCTTCCGAGGACGCCAGCCGTTCATCCTCCCATCTTTTTGTCCCGTGTTCTGCTTTATTGGTGATGTCGGAAAAAGGACGGGTAACACACAAGCAAACAAACTTTGTTAACTTTTGTCCAATAATGCACCTCTGAAGAACCAAATTCACCTCTGACATGCACCATGTTTGAGGACATGACAAAGACAAAAACATATGCACAAAATAAAAATAAATAAATAATAGAAAATAAATAAATAATAATAAATGAGAATTAAAAAATGTTTTGCATTAAAAATGATAAAAAAAAATGGATTTCTTCATACGATGCACTTACACTGCTACATAAGGAAACAAAGCAGGGAGAAAATATTAAAATCGGAGAAGGCGACTTCCATCTCTTTTTTTCCGAGGATGTACAAGCAGAAGAAGCCTGTTGCTGTGGGAATCACATTGTGGTTTATGGTATTCTGGAAGACTCACTACATATGTAAGAATTCTCCCGCTGCGACAAGCCTACCACCTACAGCAAATATCATAAGGACTGCCCCCCACTGCTCAGTCTTCATAGAAGCATCCGAGACTCTCTCCTCCTCCGCTACCACTCGTGCTTTACAGCAGCATCATAGACGCTGCCCTCTGCTGAGCCATCTGCTGCCTCACCATGCTCTCAGTCGCAAACAGAAACAAGCTCCTCGGCAGCATCGCACCACCGATATCTTTGGACTTTGCTCTCACAACCTCACAGACCTCAGCTCGATCCCGTCTCAGTTTTTATAGTCCTCCCATCTGGACCCTGACACAAATCCCAGATCTGATAACAAGCGTATTTTAGCAGATTTCTTGGTCCTTCATGGCTGTCTAACAAAAGTCAGAGATCATTTTTATTCTCTGTGATCAGTGCTCACTCAGTACACTCAAGTGTGTCTGCAACGACCAATCCAGTAATGTTTGATTGAATGAAAAGAACCCTCACTTGTCTAACCCCCACATCTAGACTGAAAGAGTATCAAACATAAGGAGTGAGGAGTAAGCAGGCAGTAAATAGCAGTCTAAAACAGGCATTACAAAAGGTGCGTCACCGGAACCATGACAGGCCCCTTGAACATGCAGCCATAATTGCTCACCCAAAGTATTGTGAAATTTGCTGCAGCAGAATGTGAGATAAGCCGTTGACAGACACAGAGATGCACGCTCACCCAGTCACTCACCACCACACGTAGGGACAAACGCACACATGTGAGCGATCGCATAATTCTCTGGCGGAGATTATTATTATTATTATAACACTTTTCACGTATTCTTTTGTGAGCCATTGTCATGTTACTCATGTTAATCACATTAAATCGATTCACTCATGAGGTTTAAACAGAAAATAAAATAAATATTTCATTTTCGAAGAATATAAAGGTTTTAAGGATGTCAAACTGTAGCAGATTTGGGATGAATTGGACTCCAACAAACTGTGAACCACATTATCTCACAATATAGATACATTTGTCCAGTTACATTATATAGAGAGAAATAATAATCTTTCTAAAACCTACTGTATGTATAATCCATATTTAATATATATAAAATAATAAAAAAAACTGTAAAGACATATTTCATAAAAACATGTATATCCTTTACAGAAGGACAAATGTCAAGAAACTTTCCCCAAATTTTTCCTTTCTGCTCTTACATTTTTTTCTATTTAGTATTAGTATTCTGGTCAGTCTTTGACCATCTGTACCTCTCACATCACACACACACACACACACACACACACACACACACACACACACACACACACACACACACACACTCGGATACAGGATGAGCAGTGAGGGGAAAGGAAGCACAGTGACAAGACAATGGACTGGAGGAAAGTGCGTTGTCGTCCCGCCGTCGCTCTGGGGGCTTCAACGGAGTGTAAATGTGAGATGGATGGAAAACAGGATCTGCTGACACCTCCACTCACACGCCCTCTCTATCTACACACAAGGCTCGAGGCCCGGCAAAACATTCACATTGCTTTATGTTTGCTCTATTTCTGACCGATTTACACATTTCTTGTAGAATTCTAACGCCACATTTTATCGTGGTTTTTTTGGGGGATGTGGGATTCTCCCGTTACTTTCTTCCTATCATCATGTCATTCTTACTTTCCTCTTCTTCTAAAAGCATAAGACTGATACCAAGATCGATGCCACTCTCATGTCTGTGAGTTCAGTATGGTGCAGGAGCCAGGAGGCCATTAGATTAGATTAGCATAGCCTAGCATAGCATGGAGACTGGAAGCAGAGGGAACAGCTTGCCTGGCTCTGTCCGTAGTAAGGAAATACACTCAGCAACACCCTAAAAGTGCCTTTATTTCTGGCTTGAGCTTTGGAGAGAGCCAGCCGAGACTCTATTGTCATTTCCCCACAGTGGTGATATTCTAAAGAAATAATATTTTCTTTTTTCTTTTTTCTAATATTGTTACTTCTGATGGACAACAGGGGCCCTCTGCCTACAGCTGATGATTCAGCATTGTGTGTAATGGAAAGCTTTTAGCTGCCTTTACATCTTCCCACTTCTTACAGAAGGAAATAAACTCACAGATTTACACAATAACAAAACCTGCAGCGTCCCGGTTGTCACCTTGACTCCTCCGTACACAAACTCTGTCTTGTCTGACGGGGGACTTCTTTTTTCTATCCTTATCCCTATTTCAGTTTCATTCCTCCTGTTTTTCTTTCCACCTCTACTCCCTGCCCTTCTCTGGGTAGGGTCTCCCTACCTACGCTGATGTATTAATGTTTTACTCCTCGTCTTGTTCATCTATCTTCATTTCCACATCTTCCATTTCAAATTTGTTGCCTTTTCTTTTACGCCTATAAGTGGTCAGAGAGCTTCGACAGTTGAGGTCTTGTGTTTATATGTTCAGACTAAAAGCTTTGCTGAGGGCTCAACGCTGCATGCTTAATGATTCATTGAGCTCCGTGGCACAACCATAGGCGAGGCGTTGGGGTTGTGTCGGATTCGTGAAAAGGGTTTTTGGGTAATGACGGCGCTGGAACGATATTTTGTGTGTCCTCCCTCCTGCTGTGAGGCTAATCGCTAGAGATGAGCAATACTCCCGACGTTTCATCAGTGCCGATAATCGCTGCATCTCACCATCTGTCGAGCCAAATAATTTATTCAACCTCCAAACATAACTCTTTAACTTCTGCTGTTTGTTCACCGCTTTTCTCAGCGGGACTGCCGCAGACACCTGTTGTCATTCAGAATCATAAAAGGAGTGGTACGCCGCCTAACAAGTTTTTAACATTTGAAGGAACTTCATTGGGGTTATGCTTGTTTGGAGTTAAATTTGAAGTATTGGTTTTTTTTTTTTAAAGCTCCCACTCCAGCATTTCTCATTGTTTTAGCAAACTGATGACATGAAAAACACTCAAAAGACAAAACAATGTGTATTGAGTCATCTATTTCTAACCTTTCTATCTGTTTCTCTTACAGGCAGTATAAAGGGAGCGACAATAGTGGACGCTCTGGATACCCTCTACATCATGGAGATGTTTGAAGAGTTTGATGCTGCTACTGACTGGGTAGAGAAGAACCTCGACTTTAATGTGGTAAGAGAGTGTGTTTGTGTAAAGGCTATGCAATCCATACTGGCATTTTCATGGCGTTAAATTAAAAAAGGTTGAATAATTAAACCAGAAAACATGAGAGAAAGAAAGAAAGGAAGCAAGAGGATATCGAACACAGGCCGAGTTTGATATCTCTCCCAATTATCCATCCAGTGTGTGTGTGTGTGTGTGTGTGTGTGTGTGTGTGTGTGTGTGTGTGTGTGTGTGTGTGTGTGTGTGTGTGTGTGTGTGTGTGTGTGTGTGTGTGTGTGTGTGTGTGTGTGTGTGTGTGTGTGTGTGTTGCATTAAAGTAGTAAGCATTAATAGAGTTCTGTATGGATCCATTAGACAGGTTTTTGGCTCTAAGCCCCTCTGGGTTATATTGATAACGTTGTGGAGGCCCAATCGAAGTCAGTATTCTCCTTCCCTGTCCACACACACACTTCTGTGATTCCTGGGGTAACGTGCATTGTCTCAAGATATTAAAACGTATATTTACATATTTTTTGGTGGAGTCAAAGTGACAGAAAACTGTTTTGATTAAAACATCTCTGAACAATGGTTTCAATAACGTTGATAACACACAAGGTGCATTGTGATCCATTAGCAGCAGAGCCCATTAGAGGCCTGGGTAATTGTTTCTTACAATGTAATCATCCCGGCGTCAGAATGACGGCAATCATTAAGGAAAAGTTATCACATGAAACGCCTAGCAATTTTGAGCTTATTATGCTCATTATATTACGTCTTCATTAAACTAATCATCATGTGTTTATAATTCCTTATGAGCATTAGTTAGCGAATCATCTAGGAAGTGTTTGCTCTCTGGATCAAATACAATTTATATATAACATTTTTCTTATGTTTATTTTTTATTCTTGTTTAAAATGTGCTAAATCATTTTCAAATGCTGCTTTCAACTTGGGTTTGTGTAACACACTCACATATCAATGTCTCAGCTTGGAAAGGGGGATGCCAGAGTGTGGCAACATCAAGGCCTTTTTCATCCAGTTGATCGTGGCTTATTATAAGACAAAATAAATAAATAAGATCATACACTTGATGACTACAAAGTCTTCAAAAAGTCCAATTAAAACCTCAAACATGATATTCAGACTTGGTCTGGAAAGTAGCGTCAAGCGGTAAATGTCAAAATGTTACAAACGGATTTGGCACAGACTCAGCCGACAGGTGGTGATCTAAATTTGGGATTTACGCCAAACTGTTTGATGCATTCAAGACATGGTGGGAAAATCACGTGGTCAAGGATGATGACTGATGAACAGCAATATCTGAGAAAATGTGAACAACACTGAGTTGAAGTTGCACTCTATCAAAGACCTCCTGAATTACCACTGTAGCTCACATATCTTTAATTGTATCATGACTGAGTCTCTATTGACTGGCTGATGGTTGGGATTTTGGCAAAATCAATTGACACACACACACGAAAACATACAAAAAAGGACCCTCGATTCATCTTAAGATACTATGGTAAAAATTTTTTTATAAATCCTACAAATAGGATGTTTTTTTTCTTATTCCAGTGCTTGTACCTCCATCCAAAACAGTTTTGAAGAACACCAGGAGCAAATTCCAGGAGTTGAGTTTTCATTAAAACAACGTTATGATTGATATGTTAACTGCGTGTCAAACTAATAACAGCAGACAAGGACAAATTGCCTCCAATTTACAATATGACCGGTGGCTTATAATTAATGTAGCATTTAAAAAGCAATTTTTTGAACGTTGGTGCACTGCTCCCTCCACATAAAAAACACCAGCAGCATTTTATCACTTCTAGCAAACTTCACAGAGAACAGGAGAACAATGAGGGCAAAACAGCTGCCTGCTTGTGCCTCCAGTTCATGTAATTAAATATCAAGTACGGTAGTCGAATACACCTTCAGATCAGCTTAAAAGCCACTCTATGGAATTTTCAGAACTCACCTAGCCAATGATTTAGAATAGAATTTTGCCTGCCATAACGTTAGCAAGCAACGAAGCTAAGGTTAACCCATTATTTGTAATAGAGCTTTGTAACGTAGCTGATGAAATAATCTGCAAACGGCAAACTAGCCAGATGATCCCTGGGATTCTGGTTTCACCGAAAAATCAGTCCCAAGTCCTTTACGTTACATTCCGTTCACACATTGGCACTACAAAGCAATTAATACATTTAAATTGTTACATACTAGTCTGTACCCTTTTAATCCTCCTTACTGTACTGTATGCAAAACAGTGGTTGTTTCAGCTCATATACATGTAGAGACTTGCCACACCTGAATTTCCAGCACCACAGCAGTTCCCCTGTGCATATTTCTACCTTATTTACAGTACTTACCAGCAGTCTTCCTGTCACTCAAACAGCATTATCACAGCAGGAGGCCCATTGTTTTCTTATCTGCTCCGCTCATCTGCCGCAGTAGCAAAATGCTGAGCTGTAAAGCTACCTTTGATGATCCACACTTTCTGCATATGCTTTAGGATAAGTGTTTTTTTTAATGGCCCGGCAGATATTGTGAAACCACCTTGGGAAGGGATGATTTAAATCGAGATTTTTTTTTTATGTTACTTAAGAATCAGTAAGACATTACGCCTCACTCACTTGGGAGGTTTGAAAGATTTCAAACCAAAAAAAGATTGTATCTCACAATTTAAGTCTTATGAAGAACTATAAACTTTTGCGAGTCGAGCGAAATGATCCAGGAAAGTAAGTCTTAAAACATTCAGAGAAGATTTAAAAGTTGAAAATGCTGCCATTGCGGCAGAGGTTAAAGGGAGCCTTTCAAGTGATTTGGAGACGCAGAAAAGAAAGACAAAAAAGACCAAGGTTTTTTTCAACCGACAAGGGGAATTGTTTGAAACTTATGAATACTGAAATGGTGACAGTTGCCAGCAGTGTTTGTCTCTGGACACTCTGCCAGAAGACACAGAGTAACAGATGGAGAAAGGAGAGAATACAGATTTACTTGATGTCTTTATGCAACTTGTCTGTGTCAATACAACTGTCCCTAAGCAAAATTGCACACGTTCTGATGACGTTGAATTGTCAGAACACACAAACACAAACATGCGGTATAATGACAGCAGTAGCCTGTGGAACAAATGGTTCCGCCAAACTTTTTATGCTGTTCATAACTGCTGTGTGAACAGTTTCTCCTGTGGAACTGTCGGGTAAAGACAAATGGTTTGTACATTCGTAATGCAAAACAAACCTGCGCACCACATACTGATTAGTTCACACAGGAATTAAAGATGATCTCAGGAGAGAAAAAAAAAAAGAGCTGCTTGCCAAAAAGTAAATTGTGCAACCCATTAAGGTACAAAAATATCTTCTACGATTCATTTGTGAATTTCATTTAATTGATCCTGCACCTTTTGAGCTCCTCCAGTTCCTTAATGAGAAATGTAGCCAGCTATATGCAACATGCAATATATTTTTTAAAACAGACTTTCTTGAACTGTAGCAGCATTTAGTTTTCCAACATACTTGCAAAGTTTCTGCACATTGCAGCTTCATTTTTGATGATCAAAGAATAAATGGTTTATTATGCAGAATGTATATTTAGATCTGATACAAAAACGGTATTGATGAATTTGTATGACTTCAGTAACTAGGTGGAGTTGTGGTTGTTTAGAACTTGCATTAGCTGCCAACAGTAGAGTCACTATCTGTGTGCTGACAGAAGCCATTGATGTTACAGAATCTCTTACTGCATTGGTTTTCTGATGCCTATCAGTTAATCTGCACACTCCTATTGAACTATCAAAACAGTAGCTAGCATGACTTCTGCATTACTCTCTGCTCTTCTATGGGCGATGACTGAAATACTGTTTTCCCTTCATCTCGAAACCTGACAAAATATGATTGCAGCTCCGACACCTCACTCAGAGTCCCACTGCGGGAGCCACACAGGTCACGCTGCCATTTATTTCTACACAAGCAGCTAAGCAACACCTTTAAATCTATATAAAGGGAAAGAGCAAGAGTACAAGGTTTATAGCACTCTAGAGACTCCCTCTGCCATAACTCAAGCGCTCTGAAACACAACTTACGATCCAAAGGTATAAAGAGCGGGGTTTGGAAAAGGGAAACTCGTGAATTTTCTGTATTGAAAAAATATAGATGTAGGCTGCTTTTTTTTGACATTTTTTATTCTCTAAAATCAGCAAGTATAGGTTGTCCACTGGCACTTCACAAGAAGCCATTCCCTCAAAATGAAGATCATAAGATACACATTCATCAAAAGAGCTCTCCTCTGGCGATTATCTCATCGATTCATCCCGCTGTAGCCCTTAATTAGCTCTCTGTTAGGAAAAGGCCGTGCTTAGTCAGTTTCCTGTGCGGCCTGTAATGGATTTAATGTTGCGACATCAGGAGACTTGACTCCTCGCCTGCCAACTTTCGTCAGGCCCTCTTGCAGGAACGAGATAACGTCACACAACTGCTGAGTCAGAGGGTCATCGTCCAACAGTTTAAAGCAGCGATTGTCGCTAAAAGCAGACGCTGCAGGAAAAAAAACCCCGCTCCAAACTGTTTGCTCAAAAGTACTGTTAAAAAAAGAAGCTGAAATGTTTCAGTTTCACTCTTCATTCAAACTGCACTGCTCGTAGACAGCAGGTAGAAATAATTGTGTTCTTTTGCATTTCAGCGCGTTGTGGAGGAAATAATTACATTTTAATTAAGAAGAATTAGCAGCACAATCTAACTACTCAATCAGCCATACAGACTTGGGGGAGAGGGGGTGGGGTGACAGGACACATTTTGTCTGGCATATAATTTGTTTTTCCGCAGTACGGAGTCTATTGTCCTATCTCTGGTTGTCAGCAGTGACTTATGAGAGCTGTCAGTCAAGCACAAAAACTTCATCTGACTCAGGAATCTGTTCATAAAGACGCAGAGAGAGAGAGAGGGAGGGAGAGAGAGATGAGGCTTCATTGTTCTGTTGCTGAGACAAATGGCTTTACAAACTTACATTTTTTGTCATTATTTGTCCATTTCCCTCTGCCAAAAACTGTCTAGAAAATAGAGGCATTGTATTTTTAGATTCAGCGCACTTCATCACTTCCATTTTAGGCAATGTTTGGTATCCAGGGATTTGTTTTGTTTTTTAAGTTTAAGGGGACGTGAAGCCCCTTTCACTGCGCTGTGACAGATTGGAATACGAGTGCTCCACAAGCAGCCTCATACTTCATCAGCATTTTTTTTATTTTTTATAAATCCTTTAAAAATCTACTGATCAACCAAACAACAGAATAACAACGATGACTATCTTTCACTATCTACAGCCATGCTAGCATCTCTGCGAGGCTGTGTTTTGGCACAGTAACATGCTCACAAGGACAAATTTAGCATGTTGATGTCCTGCAACTACAATGTTACCGTGTTCCCCATCTTGGTGTAGCTTGTTTTAGCCTGCTAACATCTGCTAGTTAGCACTAAATACAAAGTATAGCTGAGGCTCATGGGAATGTCATTACCTTTACAAGTATGGAGTCGAGGGGTCACCACTGTGATTACAAATTCTTATTTGGGGATTATGAATGTTTGCGCAACATTTCATGGCGATCCACCAAACACTTAAAACAGAGAGGTTTCAGGAACGTAGTGTGGACCAACCAACATTGCCATCTCTTGATCCATGTCGGTGGTGTGGCCTTAAACCCAAATTATTTAAAACCATTTTATGTTGTGATAATCACCAAAACACCCAGGATGCAGAATTAAAAACTTCGGCAACTACTCATGAAGTGCAGGTATCCACTGCTAAATATGCATAATGCACAAACCTTGCCCCATGCTAAGATGTTGTTAGCCATTTCGTCAAAACACTCTTTGTTTCATCTTACTCACTCATTCATTCTAAACCAACCAGAACTTAAATGTCATCTCTATCAAATGTTTGCTGCTTCAATTCAAAAATATCTGTCTGAACCCACCTCGATTTATTCCTCCCTGAAGTGAAACAGCGCCCAGGAATATTTATTACTCAGTTTGTGTTTTCCTGTTTCACAGTTTGTAGGAGGATGCATTTTGTATTCATGAGCAGCACTTCTGTAAGTGTTTCCTCCTCTCATATCTCTTGTCTTTGTTCCCCACTGCAGAACGCAGAAGTGTCTGTGTTTGAGGTGAACATCCGGTTCGTTGGAGGTCTGCTGTCCGCCTACTACCTGTCTGGGAAAGAGGTAAGAAACATACCGAAGCCTCCTGCAGTGTTTTGTCATGAGTATGACGGATGGTGGGGATTGAGTGATTGAATGGGTGCTTTTATATACTCAAAATCTTTAATAATATCCCCTTTAATAGCTCGTACAGATTAATGTATCCCCATTAGCGAGCGCCAAGACACGTTATCTTTTTGAGTATGGGTCTGTCTCTCTTTTAGTTCCATACCAATTAGTTTTTTTTTCGCTGTGTGTACTTGAAGATGGCTGCGCTGAAATGTTGTTCCTCTTGGTTCTTGAATTATGTGTTGGATGCGCAAAGGTTAAGGATACAGCTATTTGAATCTATGCAATAAACTCAATGGAGAGTATGTCCTTGAATGTTGGCAAGATCTTTGATAAAACAAAAAGGTTGTTGGCTGCCATTCTTTCACCTTTTAAAAGCCTTCTTATTTTGAAGTAATAGGGAAAAGAAAGGTGGCACTCCATCGGCCTTGTGGTGGAAGACTCTGTCCTGGAGTGTGGAAATATTCCTCCAGGCTTGCTTTATATTCAAAAAAGAGATCGATTCAGTGGGTCTTCTCACTTTTCTCATAGCGCCAGTCTAGAATTATGTGCGTGTGCATATGTGAATCAACTTAGTGACAAAAAGCTGTGAAAATGACATCAGCAGGGTATCACACTCAGATCCTGTTCCACTCTGCCATTGCAGAGATTTGTGGTAAACCCACTTTTCCTTGATATCTTCTCTCCTTTCTGTCATTTAATTACACGGCTCAGACTCTTAATATGTGATAAGACCCCACCAAAGAATTCTTAAAAAAAAAAGAAAAAGAAAATTAAAACAGACTGTACCTGTAAAGTATTTTTTGAAAACTAAAAGATCTTCAGAGTCCATTTCTGTTTCTCGACCGATGTCACGAGAGGAAATTCGCTCTGAGTCACTTTTATCTTCACTCGACATTTCTGCTGCAATCTGTACTTTAATACACAACCACAGATATACACACCGTCCTAATCTACACCATCATCGTAGCGGTGAGCGAACCAGAGTTGTGAGGCTAAGTGCTTCTTTATTAGCAGGGAGAGATTGTGCGGGCAGGAGTCACACCGGGAGTTCTCCGGTAGCAAAACACATTTCCAACCTCAATGAGCATTTCAGCGCTTCACTACACACAGAAAAGCTGGAGGAACATCCTCTCTGATTTGTCAAATGCTGCATGTTAGGGCTATGGCTTAACTTTGGCAACAATAATAATAACACTAACAAGAAGAGAAATTGTTATTTAAAGAATACTTACCCAAGAAAAGTAAAATTAGAGTGGTTAACAAGTTCAAACTAGTTTAGCACTACTTTATGGCTTGACACCTCTTTTGTCGACATCTAACAGCCTCAATATCAAACCTAAGTAAATCATTTAGTCATCATTTTCAGTAATTCTTAAAGTCACATTGTTAGACCATGTTACACAACGACTTAAATGTGTGCTGCTCCACATTCATTTCGAACCTAAATGGAACTTTAAGGTTGCCTTATGTATAATAGGCAGTAAGGCTGCAACTAAAAGGTATTTACTTTTTAATTACAGAATTAATTGATTAATTTGTTCTATAAAGATGTCAGACATTCTCTGCGCCGCAGGTTATGTCTCGGAAATTGGTTGAGTTGTCCAGTTAAAAGTGTGAAACCTGAAGAAATCAAGATTACTATCACATACAGACAATAGAGAAAGAAAAGAAGCACATTTCACTTGTAATTTCAATCTGGGAGATCCATATAAAGGATTTTTGGCTTTGTTTTTTTTATTGATAGCCATGTGATGAAGTTTCAATCAAGATTGGTTTGCCCAACCAGCCAATCACATGCCTAAAAACTATGAGGGCACTCAGAAAGCGAAGACCTCTGCCAAGGTCAATCGGCTCATAAATTGAATGGCTTTAGTGCTTGGCCCATGCTCCACCCTTCCCAGTTTCAAAGAAATCGGGCTACAACTACTAAATATTTAAAAACTGAAAACCTAAATGCAGTTAAAAAAACACCACGGCTGCTTGCGGATGGTCTGAAGTGTGAGATGAGTGTGAAACACTGGAGGCCAACTGTGACTCATCATTTCTCATCAGTCGCTCTTAGTTCCAATTCTTTTTTCTTCATTTTTTATGAGACTCACTTAGTTCAAGACCTCACCCTGTGTAGCATGGGAGCCTTGAGAGGTCGCTCTCCTTCAGCTGCAGTTCAGGGTCCCCTGAAGGATGGAGGAGGCAGATGGATGGCTGATTGGTGGTCTCGGATGACTGGGGGGACTGGTGATGGACAAGATTACAGTCATTTATTGAGTGAATGTTGCCTGTGGTGTGCCTCTGAATGACCGATGATTTCGGGCTCAAAGACTGCTGGGTGGCGCCGAAGGTTTATTTTTGTGGTAAAATAACAAACAGCATCAATGCCTGCCAGGTCCAGCTTCTTCAAAATGTTTTGTTTGACCAACCAGCAGTCCAAAAGGTGGAACTGGGTATATTTTTGCTTGGAAGATAAATTAATTATTTATTAACAAAAATTATTTATTAAACAAAAATTTTTGTTTTTCAGATGAGGACTCCACTTTTCTTCTTTCATATGCTGAAGTTCAGCCTGTAAAACCAGTGCTTTTGGAAGCACCCTCCTAATAAAAGCTCAAAATGTGAAAATAAAGTGGAGCTGTACTGCAGGTACATTTTGTGGACTGATATTTTTACAACAAAGTGGACTAATTGAACACTGGTTAGGCATTATGTAACTCCACATTTGGAGTGGGCCTATCTTTTAGAAGAGACTGTACCTGACCTGCTGCGCTGTCCAACCCTCATACCCAAAGAGACCACACAGGAGAGAGAGAGAGAGAGAGAGAGAGAGAGAGAGGCTGTTAGCTGAATAGAAAGAGGGATAACAAAGATTGCATGTGACCTTAGAAACTATTCAGCCTGTTCTTCATTATGTTGCTGTCTGAAATGTAAATGGATGCAGACTAAAGAGGTATTAAGTGCTTAAATGATCAAAACATTCAGATCTTTAAAAAAAGAAAACCTACTACAAGAGCTGATGTCTGCTCGAACACTCTGTAAAATGTAGGTGCAAACACTGCAAACATCAAATATCTTAAAAGTGTTGATTGTTTTGTATCTGGGTTGTTGAATGGCAGTTACAGTTTTAAATTGAAGCACTAAAAGCATCCGTAGTGCCAGTTGAAGTTGAAGCACTTAAAGTATTTGAAGTGAAGTTTCAGAGCCGAAAGTGGTTTCAAATCTGTTGAAGTGTAAATTGTCGAAAGCATCTTAAGTTTAGAATTGCCAGTATAAGTTAAAGCAGGTGATATGTCAATTTATACATGAAACTGAAAACAGTTGAAGTGTCAGGTGTCTGTATGCCTGAAGTACCGCTTACGCTTGAATTGGCATCTCAAACTGCTTTCAATGTTTATTGTCCAACTGACCTCCCAACTGCTTTTAGTGAAATCACTTTGTCCCTTTACTTCCATTACTACTTCAGCTTCTTTAATCTTTAAACTCGTTTTTCCAGTTCAAGCACTTTCAGTATTTGCACAATGAGTTTAAATTAGCCGCCTTGCTGTTGAAGGCTGGAAGTCGTGGTCAATCGCCACACTTCTCCGATCTCACGGAACACTATTTTGCAGTTGTGTTTACAAGTTGAACGTTGGAAATAAGGAGAATATTAGGTTCAATGAGGATAATAGATCAGGAGTTAAAGAAGTGTTTGAGACAGGCAGAAGGAGCAGGTAGAGGCATCACTGTCTCTCTCTCCGGGTCGGTCCTAGTCTGGCTCTGGCTCAAAGAGACCCGGGCCTTTGATGAAAGTTTGATCAGTAAAAGTGCAGCTTATACTAGCTGTATGCACCTTACTGCCTTGCTTTTAACGACCACAGCATGTGGAAGAGAAGGAACGCAGGAAGGTAGGAGGTAAACAACGTACGGAGAGATGAGTAAAATGAAAGGCTTCCAGTTCTCCTGCTAATCAAAGCTTCAAGGAAGGAAGAACAGAGACGTGACAGACAGCGGCAGGAATGAAAGACAGAAAAAGAAGTAGGAAGAAAGATATTGTCTGGGGAAAAGAAGTGGTGAAAACCTGAAAGAAGTATGGAAGAAGGTTATGATTGAAGGAGGAAAGGAGTTAAAAAGAAGCAAGCGAAGAAAGTTGATACTAATCTTTATTGTAAACCGTCTTTGCAGTAAGTTATTTAACAACATTTTAAACAGTGTGAACAATCTATATTGTCATGACCTTCAGAGCATAAGTGTGTGGTGTGGAATTAGGATACAGCTAGGATGTTAAACATAAATTAGGTAGGAAAAATTTAAACCAAAAAAAAAGGAATTGAATAAAAAGGGAACTAAAAGGAAGGCTGTAATTATAAAGAAAAGAGGAGTGGAGAGAGAAAATATGATGCATGTAATTAATTGTAACTGGTAAATTAATATAGTTTTCTATGAACAATATCTATTATTATTTATAGATTTCATTCTGTCTTGTGAAAATAGTTCTTGGCTGGTTTAAAAAAAAAAAAAAAAAATTTGAAATGCACGCTTGAATAAATCAGCAAAATCCTTTTTGTTTTTTCAGATGAGCATTTTAGTTTTCCTCTTTCACAAGCTGAAGTTCAACCTCTAAAAAATACAGAGAGAGAGAGAGAGAGAGCAAAAGGGAAGCAACAAGTGAATGAATACGGCAAGATTGGAATCCATCAAGGGCCTGAAGCAATAAAACATCTATGTATAATCACTTTAAACACATAAAACCCTCAAGTCATCCCTTCATGAAGTGATTGTAATGCGTAAAATTCAAATTACAGTGAGAAAGAATCAACAAATCCTTGCTGTGAAGATCTGCATTCAAAGTGTCCTCTTATTCATTTTAAAAGGATGATTTCATCCATCATCCAAACCCTTAATTCTGGAATGATTATAATGAACAACAATGCTGATGCTTGATTGTGATGAAAACTAATCCCAATCTCCTAGTTGTGTTTGACAGAGTAATCTGGTGATGGCATGGATGAGTGTCCCAGCTGCCTCCCTCATCCCTTAGAACAACGCAGATTAAAGTGAAAATCCGGTCACTGGGAAACCAAAGCAGAGGCTCGACTCTGTTTTATGGATCTCCTTCAGACGCGCCAATGCAAAGATTATTTTTATCTAAATAAGAAATAAAGGGTTTGAGAGGCAGACAGATTTAGGAGCATGAACTGTTGACATCTTGACTTCTTTGACGGAAAGGCCACAGCTTTTTTGGTAAAATTCCAGGTAATGACTTTAATGCTGAGGGAGTCACCACTTTAAATCACAGATTCAACTTCTGTTAGCCCACAGCAGGTAACAATATTAACATTAGATTGTTTGTCTGAAAGTAACCTGTACCTTTTTAAGATAATCCACGGCATCTGGCTCCTAAGACTCATACGTTTACAAGTTTAGTCATGTAATGTGGACTAAACATGTCTGCCTTTGCACTTTCAATGCAAAGGCAGACATGTTATTTTTAATTCAGCACATGAGCTGGAATAATTTAAGAAATTCAACTGCTTTAAATGTAACTTTAATTGCTGGAGTCAGACTCCCTGTAAATCTGACATGCCAGGTCTTATTGATTAATGTTTATATAAATATAAAGTCTACAAATATACCGTGCATTGGAAGACTTACAGTGTGTGGTAGTCGCTCTACTGAGGTGTCTCAGTTTGGAGAGGAGGGATGATAACAGCAACCAGTCAGAAATAGTCAATAGGCCATATATAAGTGCCTTCTAACGTTAAGCAAAAAGATGGCTTCAGCTGTCTAGAAATATGGAGTGGGCATTTTCCAAATTGATAGTTCTTATAGTACAAAATTCCCTCTCAAGACGTTGTCCTAGTTTTATGTAGATCTGTTTAAATGACGTTGGGTTCTGCAAAGATCTTGACTTGACATAATACCAGCAACAAACCTACACTCGGCTGCCAAGACTAAGACATCCTCATGATACGACCAACTCAGACCTTTCTTTCTAATGAATAAACATGAAAGACAAAGTTAAGGAATTTATCAATCATGACTGTGCATTAAAAAAAACCACAGGGAGCAGAAACTTTTCTACTTACAGTGGGAGAAATAATTATTTGATCCCTTGCCGATTTTGTAAGTTTGCCCACTGACAAAGAAATGAACGATCTATAATTGTTATGGTAGGTTTATTTTAACATTGAGAGACAGAATATCAAAAATAAAATCCAGAAAATCACATTATATAAAAGTTATAAATTGATTTGCATTTGATCGAGTGAAATAAGTATTTGATCCCCTAACAAAACATGACTCAGTACTTGGTGGAGAAACCGTTGTTGGCAAGCACAGAGGTCAGACGCTTCTTGTAGTTGGTCACCAGGTTTGCGCACATCTCAGGAGGGATTTTGGTCCACTCCTCTTTGCAGATCTTCTCCAAATCCTGAAGGTTTCAAGGCTGTCGCTTGGCAACTCTAAGCTTCAGCTCCCTCCACAGATTTTCTATGGGATTAAGGTCCGGAGACTGGCTAGGCCACTCCATGACCTTAATGTGCTTCTTCTTGAGCCACTCCTTTGTTGCCTTGGCCGTATGTTTTGGGTCATTGTCGTGCTGGAAGACCCATCCACGACCCATTTTCAGTGTCCTGGCTGAGGGAAGGAGGTTGTCGCCCAAGATTTCACGGTACATGGCCCCGTCCATCCTCCCCTCGATGCGGTGAAGTCGTCCTGTCCCCTTAGCAGAGGAACACCCCCAAAGCATAATGTTTCCACCTCCATGCTTGACGGTGGGGATGGTGTTCTTGGGGTTATAATCAGCATTTCTCTTCCTCCAAACACGGCGAGTTGAGTTGATGCCAAATAGCTCGATTTTGGTCTCATCTGACCACATTACCTTCTCCCAAGCCTTCTCTGAATCATTCAGTTGTTCATTGGCAAACTTCAGACGGGCCTGTACATGTGCCTTCTTGAGCAGGGGGACCTTGCAGGCGCTGCAGGATTTTAATCCATTACGGCATAGTGTGTTACCAATGGTTTTCTTGGTGACTGTGGTCCCAGCTGTCTTGAGATCATTAACAAGTTCCTCCCGTGTAGTTCTGGGCTGATCCCTCACCTTTCTCATGATCATCGATACCCCACGAGGCGAGATCTTGCGTGGAGCCCCAGACCGAGGGCGATTGATGGTCATTTTGTGTTTCTTCCATTTCCGAATAATCGCACCAACAGTTGTCTCCTTCTCACCAAGCTGCTTTCCGATGGTCTTGTAGCCCATTCCAGCCTTGTGCAGGTCTACAATCTTTGCCCCGACGTCCTTAGACAGCTCTTTGGTCTTGCCCATGGTGGAGAAGTTGGAATCTGATTGATTGATTCTGTGGACAGGTGTCTTTTAAACAGGTAATGAATTGAGACAGATGTCTTTCATACAGGTAACGAGTTGAGATTCAGAGTACTTTCTTAAAGTGAAAGGACTAATCTAACCGATATGTGGGAGCCAGAATTCTTGCTGGTTGGTAGGGGCTCAAATACTTATTTCACTCGATCAAATGCAAATCAATTTATAACTTTTATATAATGTGATTTTCTGGATTATTTTTTTTTATATTCTGTCTCTCACTGTTAAAATAAACCTACCATAACAATTATAGATCGTTCATTTCTTTGTCAGTGGGCAAACTTACAAAATCGGCAAGGGATCAAATAATTATTTCCCCCACTGTACTGCTGGTCCACTGTCTAGTTAGATTAATGAATGACCGTTGGCGGCTGTGCCACTCTATGCAGCGCCCTTGTAATTGCGGTTGGCGTTCATCTGGAGAAGCGGTGCCTGGCGCTGCTTGCCACTGGACCACTGGACAGATCTGTGCTTGACTGATTTGGTTTGGCACACTTTGGTTGTTCCATGGATTTCCGTGGGACGGACAACAGGAATTAGCTGAACTTGAGGTTCCTGTTGCCAGGGCTTAAATCGTTTCCTTTTTATTGTCATTGATTGATCAGATGGCACAAAAAGGCCGGCCCTGGCTCAGGACATCACAGCATGACTTTGCCAATTCCTTCTGCTAATTGATTGGTTTCCATTAAGATTGTATTTCCCTAGTTATATATGTATAAACCTCAGCACCCTGTGATCTACAACCAGGCCAAGCATTCATCTTTTCGCTTTTATACTTAATGATAAAATCATACAATTACTGTTTACTAATATGGTTTCAAATGGACTGTGAGTGGACTCTTGATGGGGTCATTGAAGCTTTCAGAGCTAATTAGGATTCAGTTTCACCAATGATTTCAGGGTCATTAAAAGACACTAGTGCGCCTGCTGCAGCTTTATGTGATTAGAGGTGCCAACCAGGCATTTCAACATCTTCATAAGAGGACCTCGTTTGTTGTTTTGCCACAATCACTACTGCCAGATTTTTCTCTGCAGTCCCATGGGATGTTTTCAGGATCGATATGATCTTGTTGTTGGAAATGCCTCCACAGAGAAAAGTTATCTACCATTTTGCTGCCGGCATTTGGACACCTCTGTAGCTCCTGATAACAAGTGACACCACAGTCTACAAATATCTACAATGGTCTGACACTCATTAGGAGTAAGACATTTGTAATATTTGATTATGTGTATCTCCGAGTCCGTGGCTTGCATTCATGGTCGGTGTAATGTGACATAAAAGAAGCATTAAAAATAACAACAGATGAGCAAAGATCAGTGCAGAGAAAACAGGGGGCGGATTTTGACTGGCAGGTTTACAGACAGGTAAACAGCTCTTGCACTGAAGTTTTCAAACCAGCAGGGAGTCTAGATGTACTCAATGTTTTGATACCTCGCTGCGCCATATGGCTGACTGGGTGGTAACTGGAGCAGCTGCTCGCTCCTTTACTTCAAGTGCTGGTGGCAGCTTTGTTAAGATTTCATGAAAGAAAGGAAAAGCCATATTTGCTTCATTATGCCCAACTTAGCAACAACAACAAAAACAACGTATGCATGTGATGTACACGTGAATGACCTTTCGTTTTCGAGTTGTCCACCAAAAAACAAGGTTAAGATCACTAGTTTGAATCAAGGCTAGAACCAATTGAATGTTTTACTTCAAAACAACTTGAAGCAAGTTACGCGGTGTCTGCACTTTCTTCTCTTTAATGTCTTTAATGTGTGTACTGTTAGCCCTGAGTGAATGAATAATGAGTGTTGAATAAAATGAGATTTAGCTAACTATGGCCTTTCTCCAGCCTGGAATTAAGGTTAGCCCATGGTTAAAAAGCACAAGTGTGAAAAGCATTAATGTGACAAGTCCCGCGAGCTGGCCTCCACTACCACTGATACTATCTGGGCTTCCCTTCTTAATAAAACATGTGTCCACCTCTGACTCTACATGGAGGTGTTACAAATACCCATAACCAGCTCGCCCCTGGATCTATATTATAATGCTCTAAATGAGATACCATGACTCAACAAAAACTAAAATCAGTGTGCAACTTTACCAAACACTACCAAGAGCACATGCTGGATTTCTTTGTTAATTATAGGAGGGAAAAACGATGTCTGACACGTTGAAATATGTTCTGTCTTTTCCGTCTCAGTTGCCCTCATTTGTCCTCAATTAACATGCATCGCACTGTAATTAGACAGAGGCAAAAAAAAAAAAAAAGAAACCAAACAGAATCCACATGCGCCTGGAGATACCTCTGCACAAACCGCTGCGTTGAGAACTCCAAATGAGAAGAGTGAGGGAATTATCCAAGAAGCATGAAGGAATGTGGTTCAGCTCTTAGCCAGTGGCTCAGATAAAGGAAAATGCAGCATGAACAGGAGACAATGTGCATGACAATGGGAGGATGGCTGGCGTGAGAAAGTGGTTTACATTGATTGGAGGGAGAATAACTTGGTAAGATGAGGATTGAGTGAGACGGGAAGCTGCAGGGGGAATAGTAAACTGGCCCGCTTCATATATCATGTATGCTGTAGTCTTTTTCAACAACATTAGTTTACATTTGGAACTTGAAAGACCCGGACAGAATTTTACCTTGAAACATTCAAAAATTAAACAGAATTTGAGAAGTTTACAGTGTTGACGTTATGGCAAAGACGTTGATGTTTTGTGTTGCAGAGGTATCCACCAAAATTAGCATGCTAACCAGCTAGTTCCTGTCTTTCTCTACTTTAAAGCTATAATGTGGTGCCGTGCATCAAATGGTGACATTTTTGTTTTCAACTTTACACCATCCCTTTAAAACATTTTTTTTATTGAAAATGAATAAATACCACTTCTGCCTTGGTAGTCGATACCGAGTCACTGTAGCGCTCAGTCTGCCCTTAATCCAACATGTGAGGAAGAGGAAATAGAGCTTCCAAGGGTTGGTCGATAATACATCCATGATCAGTGTGTTTTTCAATAGTTTGTTTATTGGATGAAATCTCAAGTTAAAGAATCAAAGAAACAAATCGCATCATCACCTAAATCAGATCGTATGGAGCCATAAATAGTGGTGAAATGCTGCCCCCTATTTCTTTGGAGCTGTTGTCTAGGGAGTAAAGTAATCAAAGTATTTGATTACTGCTTTTCTTAATGCACATGAATATTTTCTGCGATGCTCATACCCAAACAGATTTTTGTAGGATTCAGACAAGACGCTCCTCCTAATCCTTGATCAGCTTGAACTGAATTTAGGGTGAACACCTGCTGGCAGAACCGCACAGGCAAACATGAGACACAAACTCACACATGCATGAACAAAGAGGCAGCCAAGAGCGGCCCTCAGTGACAGACCGCCTCCCGAGACCGCGATGTCCAATCAGACACCCATGGAGCGCGACACACGCACATCCACAGCTCTCCATTTACTCTCCGTCCCACTTCCTTGTGCAGCCGCTGGATAGAGGCGAAGAATAGAAAAAGGGATAGAAAGCTGGATGAATATCTTGACATTTAACTGCTTGTTTTTTTTTCATTCTCTAGTGTATTATTTTGGTTTCTCAGTGGATAGAGCAAGGCACTTACAGTTAGGATTAGGGTTTGATTTCCATTGGGACATGTTATGCTAAAAATACATGCAAGCCAAGCATAGCACTGTAGATGACTTTAGACTGAAAAGCATCCACCAAATGGTGAAATCTTGTTTGATTGTCATAAAAGTGTGTAGTTCACAAATATGGACACAGGGTTTTAATGTATCCCTACAAAAATAGTTCCTTTGCATGTTCCTGAGGATTCCCTTTAGATGTTTTGGACTCCTCCCAGACTTTTTGAACATGCAACTCAGATGAATAGATGACTTCAAACTGCACATACCAGCACTGAATGTATTTATGTTCATAGACTGGTGACCTGTCAAGAGTGTGTCCGTACGTTTTGGTGGGGATCGGCTCCTGTCCCTCCATGTTCCTGAAAAGAACTACAAAGGGACTTGGTAGACGGATGGATCTGTGGGAGATTTTCCCTCCTTTGCTTCAGCTTTTACCTTGTGTAAGAACAATTCAGTTAAAACCCAGGAGGCACCAGATACCCACACTGAGCTGTCTAAAAATGGTGAGCGTAGGAGTGAGAATGTAATTCAAAAGACCTACAGGAAAAGTGAACCCAGGGTTTTTGACAAGGTTTTAACAGCAAATTGAGAAAGCTCTGGCTTCTAGAGGTTGACAGTTAATAGCCTGCTGGGTCATTGAGTGGTAGATGTGAGTGGACTAGTATCGTCTCAAACTCGGTATATAGAGGATGATGGATTTTTATGGAAAAACAACAGTCGGACATAACAACTCCACGCTGCGATTGGACGGCTTTGGGGTGATATCCAACTCCTCTCTTTCTTTTCATTTGTTACACAACTATTTATTTGTGTGCACAACAGAGTACAACAGTATAAATGTAATCCAGGAGACACTGTCTGAAAATGTGCTCTGTTACCCCCATAATGAAATATATCACATCTTCCCCTTGTCTCCATGATGGTCAGCTTCCAAGTGGGGCCTTTTAGAAAACTGGGTAGCCCAGCGCAAGGTCGCAGTAAACACTGGTTAAAGTTGTAAATTCAAGCAAAAACCCTTAGTTCGGTTTAGGAAAAATCATGGTTTCTGCTTAAATAACTTTGTAAACTAATTAAATCATAAACAATGTAACATGAGAATGGAAAACCATCTACAAAAATCAAAAACATAACTTTTAATCACTTGTCTCGAACACTGGACTTCTGGTTGAAAGTCCTGTGTTTGTTTGACATAACTCATTTCTCCCTCTCTTATATCTATTTTATATCGCAATGAAGAAATCTTCTTCATATGACTTTATTTATTTAAGTTTCTCGCCCAAAATTTTACAATAACAATCATTTACGCCCAAAAATATTTTTTCAGTGAAAAGAGCATGAACGCATCATAATGTAACTCAATGGACCCTCCGTGTTTTAGCTCTTGGTGCTGCAAATGTTACTCCCCGCCCTCATGCCGATTTTTAAACACATTTGTTGTTCACAATTTAACGTAAACAGATCAACAACTAGAAAGCATTAATTCTGATCTCCTGATCGCATATTATTATTGTATATAAGCCAATAAATGACTATCACGGTTATACTGTGTAATTAATCTGCGATTCACATGCAAGCCGAACTGTTTTGAGGGATCCCTCCGGATCACGGATCAACTACGGTCTGTTACACCCCGACTCTGTATGATTTCATAATTAGGATGGATTTAAATGCAGATGAATGGATCCAAATATGTTAAGCTATTTAAACAACTTTCTATCAATACCTGGCTCTGATACAGACGCACTCTCTCACAGACGTGGGGCAAACTCATTGACACAAAGCCGGCCACAGTGTAATCCCATCTCGGACCTCTCGCTCTGCAGGTCAGCACAACAACCTGCACTACTGACCACTGAAAGCTCACACACACACACACACACACACACACACACACACACACACACACACACACACACACACACACACACACACACACACGTGGTCCCAGCGTGTTGGGCGGAGCCGACAGAAAGCTTCTATCCTCAGGAAATCCCATTCACTCAGTGAGAAAATTGGCTTTGCCCGAGGGACAAAAAGAGGAAAAACAACCGTCCCCTTTCCCCTCTGGGCCATCTCTGCTTTCCTCCTGCTGTGCCGGAGTAAAGCGCCTTACATATCCACACACACACGGCCAAGTAAAGGTTATTTACCAACCGTGGAGAATGAATTTTCGGGATATCTATCTTAATCTCTTTTGAGAGCGGTCTAATCTGTTCTGAGGAGAGGGAGCAGGGCTACAGATGGAAGGAGGAGGATTGAGGACAGAGAGGAGGAAATAGTAGGGTCCGATCACTGATGCACACAGGCACTCCGTCCTCTACTGCTGATATGCTGAGTAGTTTGGGATGTGACTAAAGAAGGTGGAAACTTTGCAGAACACAATGTTAAACACTGTAACGGCAGTAACAATAATGGAGTTACTGCAGTTGTACCACCCACCTAACGTTGTATTTTCCATGCCATAAATGAATTAATTTAAATACTGTGAAGTGAAGTGATGAGTATCAAAAATTCACCAGGTTTATTGAAACAAGTGCAAGGTGGCCTGTGTCTCTATTATTATTATTATTGATACAAACAAAGGCTGGTCTTTGTAGTGTCCATAAGAGTACAAAGCACATATCACAGTAGCCTCAAAGAGTAAATCCAGTCTTAAATATAGCTCTCTAAGCCAGGGGAAAGTATGTCTGCAGAGGCCACAACGAGCAAGTGACTGTCGGGGTTTATTCTGTGTTGCGTTGTAACATGAAAAAGATGCTGTCAAAGCTAGAGACAGTTGGGGTTTTTGTATGGATATATGGAGAGCTTAACTGGGAATTTGAGTTGAAATACCCAATACTCAATACATACGATCATGTAAAAGCTGTTGACCTATATTTAGCAATGTAAATTTAGCAGTGTGTTGTCGGATAACAATACAGTTATACCTTATTTGATGAAATAAATTAGAATAATGATGAGTGCACTGTTTTAATTAATTGTTTGTATTTATCATAAGTAACACACTCACTGACATACGTAAAAGGTCAAATTGTCATGCAGCGCTTTGAAGCTGTGCACTCTGCCAC
Organism: Anoplopoma fimbria; assembly: GCF_027596085.1. Lineage (NCBI taxonomy): Eukaryota > Metazoa > Chordata > Actinopteri > Perciformes > Anoplopomatidae > Anoplopoma > Anoplopoma fimbria. Next base: position 16,569,154 of record NC_072466.1, read on the forward strand.
AAGGTTGTATTTCCTTCTGAGGCTGACTGACCAAAACTACTTTAGATGAGAAACTCGGCTGAGTGGATCAGTAGATGGAGATGGAAGTAAACACACACACACACACACACACACACACACACACACACACACACACACACACACACACACACACACACACACACACACGTTTGATATTGTAAAGGTCATGCTGAGAAACAAATGATTGGATCAGCAATTAAATGGAGCAGGAGCCATTTTAGTGTATGTGAACATGTGTATGTTTGAATATGTCACTTTCACACTCACACTTCTGCTTTGTCATGAAGATAATGGATGCCGCTCTGCTCTGCACTCATACAACAGTAACCTCTGATAACGCCGCCCTGACTGGCAATTTAACACTGTTAGCTCTGTCAGCACTGTGGCCGTTAGATACATATACTGTGCATGCTGTTTGCACTGTTAGCTGCTATCCACCGACTCAGCCTTTGCCATGTTGAGAGCCATGTGGAGGCAATAGATCTGCTCTGAATTCCGTATTGAGCCCCTTTTTTTAAAAGATAATGAATTAAACTATTAAATGACGGTTTAATATTAACTTCCAATAAGCAGGACATTATCTGTACTAAACCCCTGACCCTGAAGGCATCTTAGATTTAGCATTCATTCTTTATCTCAAAGCACATCTATTGTGATGCAATGCCATTCATCCCCAGACATCATCTGACCCATAGCTCCTGTGATGCCGACTAGTTAGTTGCACTTTCACCCACTACTGCACTTTAATTACACATTGTCTACATTCATTTTCAGAAAATAATATTAGCTTCTTCAGATTTACAGTTTGAAGTATAGATCATTTATTCTAACGCTTTACCTGATTCTCCTGTATTACTGCTTTACAGACTGCCTATGCTACTGCCCACTGACATGGTGTTAAAGCTATTGTTTCCCAATTTTTGCTCCCAAAACATCTCTAAATGCACATATTTAAAAACAAGGCTTTACACAGCCTACATGATATCAACAAAATAACTAACAGATTAGTGTCTTGTGATAGAGTCTGGGGGATTACTATGTTAGCACTGTCTATTCATCCACTGTAACAGCTTTTATGTGACTTTTTGAAAAAAGAATCATTTTTTTTCAGCATGTTAGTAATGTACAAAGTCTTTCCTTTGTTATGTGTGACTCAGATGAATCTGAGTTCAGGACAAAGTTAGTAGCATCATATGGCTTCCAACTTGCTTTCACACAGCCCATTAACAATTCATTGACTGATGTAGATTTTCTTATTCGGTCTCTTTGTGCGTAGTTGGAGAGCTTTCAGTGGATACAGTATGGTCTCTCTGAAAAAGGCTTTGTGTCTTTGACTTGATTTGTAAAGCTGAAATTCAGTTCTGGACACCATTATATGCGTCTTTAATATCTACAATTTGACTTTTCAAACAGATACCTTGAATGATCTATCCAATAAAAGCATGGATACGAAGTTAGATATGATTGAGGATATATTCACTCACCTTCAAAACGTATCAACCTCTGCAGCTACACTACGGCATACAGTAATGTAGTTTATTTTTTCCATTCAGATATAACTTAGCTATGAACCTCAAGTTGCACCTAATCTCATTGTCCATGTCAGGACCCATAGGCTACAGCCCCTGTTCATCTCAGCAGTCTGAAGTAATGGGATTAGCCTACTGAGCAGACCGCCAATGGCCCTGTAATAATCCACGTTGTGTTATACATGCAAACACACACACACACACACACACACACACACACACACACACACACACACACACACACACACACACACACACACACACCTTTCATTCCTGGTTATCTGTCTGTGTCTAGGATCCTGTGTAGTATTCCCTTTGGACCAGTCTGTCGCATTGGCCCCGCAGTCCATTATTGGTACACACTCCTTAACTACATTCTGTTTAAATAACATACACAGCCAGAAGCACACAGCCTCTCACAGCACTAGACTGCTTGACAAGGAGAAAATTGGTTTGGTCAACAGGGCCACACATTGGCTGAGTCTTCCATCTTTCCCGTGGCTTACCAAAGCCTTTACCAGCATGGTGTGTGTGTGTGCCCGACTTTGCAGGCAACCATACACACACACTTGTCAGAAGAGGACCCAAGCCTTTCCTCCCGCAGTGCTTTGACAAGACTGTGTAATTGCCAAAGAACACTCTGCTTTATTTTCCCCTCACCCCCCTTTTGTCCTGTATCTTCATATACACACACTCACACACAGAGCAGGGGTCTTTATTGGTGCTGTGCAACATTTGAACCTCTACCAAAAAATAAAACAGCAGAAGGAAAGAAGCAGTGCTGTGATCAGCGCAGCCAAATGAGAGGATTTGCTCACAAGGCTAGCACAAAACTCCTCTAGGACCTTCTCCATTTGGGAGGAATGAGTCCTAAAAAACTGAAATTAGTCAATAGTTTTGCACTTCTGGTTGCATCGTCTCGAACTCAAATGGTTTGTGGTGAGATGCTTGAAATAAGGTGTGTGGTTGACACATGCTTAAGAAATTTAAATGTTTAGTTCTACAATATAAAATATGTCAGTAAATACCACTCTTTGAAGCTTTAACATGTTAAGAAAGGCAGTTGCCTAAACAAACACTAGTCTGTCTTTTGCAGCCTTGTTCAGTTTTTACTCATGCAAACATGGTGTAGTGCAGTTCATCTAACGTTAGCTTCTGACCAATTGTGTTTAAGCTTAAAAAATTCAGAAAGTGGAGTCTTATCTTGCTGAACGAAACATGTAAGTATTAAAAAATACTAATTATAAAAAACCAATTGGTTGCTGCATTATAATTTATTATTTTAAATAATAAATTATAATTTAGTTAATTAATATATACATATGTATGTATTTGTTACATTTTGTTTCACAATGTTAGACAAGCAGTGTTTGAATCAACCTAATGCTGCCTTACACATAAAACAATGATCCTAGTCACTTTTACACAGATGAATACAGTTTATTAATTAAACTCTGGTATCAGTCCTACTCAGTATCGGCGTATACCCAAAGCCCAGGTATCATTTATTCACTGAGTTTGGTGGATGATTTATTTTTTTGTCTCTAAATGTCTTTGCACTGATAAAGCCAACACAGTCACTGTAGAAGCACTGGACAGGAAAAGTGGGGTAATACATTTAAATGTTTTAATATCTTAAATATATTATCACAGTGCCTCAGTCCTTCTAAAAGCAGCACAGGATATATTTTGAACTACAAAATAAGATGTGTGCAGTGAAGGATTAAAGAGTTTCAGAACTCAAAGAAAAAGTGGCTTTAGGCTGTAACAAAAAAAAGCTGCCATGTTAGTTTTTACCATCTTCTTATCTTCCCTTGTAGTTGTGAGTTGTGTGTAAATTTCTGAGAAAACACGTGAAAAACGAAGCTCGCGGGGCAGAATAGATCTTTCACAGAAATCCTGTTCAACATCAATGTTGCATCAGGTGAAGAGGCAGCATTGTGGTGCGAAAATGATGCACATTTCTTAAGCATAGCATTTGCATTCTGGCTTGCAGTGTGAGCTAAATGTAGTTGCAGTATTTTTATCTCGATGATGCAACAGTAGTGGAGATAATACCACTTCCTGTTTCACACCAGCAGTGTTTACATTCGTATGAGTTATTCATGACCTTTCTTTTACCCTTTAGCATGACCTTAAAGGAACATTACGCTATTTTCTTTTACTTCTTTAAGCCAAATTATATACGGATTGTCATTTGATAAACACAGGCTGGGAATCTGTGCTCTGCTCATTTCAATCTCTTCAGGATTATTTCCCCTGAAATTTATGCTAATGGAAAATCATGGGAAAATTCTCTTTTGGAGTATCTTGGGACCCCATGTGCAGTGTTATTAAACCAACTGTGTACGTGTATATGTTCAGGGAGTATGTCGATCCGCAGCAGGTTATTGTTAGAAACACTGAAACGTCCCCGGAGTTCATGTGTCTGCCTTTGTTCCTCATTCCTGTCAGCCGGCCTGAAGGGAGTCGGGCTGCTTCAGAGACCCCGCTCTCATTGGACCTTATCTCTTCCCCCTGCAAGGAAGATAAGGCAAATAAGCTATTTGCCTTATTAATATACCCTCTCTCTCTCTCTATCTCTCTCACACACTCATACTCACACACACACACACACGTCTTTGAGTGACAGAGGAAGCAGAACAAGAGTCTCTCCCTTTGCTCTCACATTTGAGTCACCGCGGTGCTATCTAATCGCAGATTAGCAGTTGACTCTGACATGCCTTTTGTTCGGCTTTCTGTTTTTCCGCTCATATCTCTAGCTTGTTCGCCTGTCATTCATGTGTAATTTCTATTTAGTTTTTTTGGATTTTCTCTTCCTGTCATGTCCCTTCTGTGTTTGTGCCGAATACATGTTTTGTTATGTTTAATTTTGTCCTGAAAATCTGTTCCAATTGGGTGAGTTTTGTCTACCTCTGATAAGAGTATCTCTGATTGAGATTAATTACATACAGCATTTATTGTAGAATTAATCATTACTGCAAAAGAGGTAGTTGTGGTTTAGTGAGTTTGCAAATAAGACTGTGGCTCCAGTAGTCCGTCTTTGAAACCAATGCAGTAAAAAGTTTTTTCCCAGTGCGCGGGCCGACTCCTTGCAGCCCAGTGTTGTAGGTCTGCCTCAAGGCTTCTTCACTCATCTTGAAAAAAGTTCCAGCAAAGTGCTTTAATTAAATAGTTATTGACCCAAACAGTTTCAATTTTCCCCAGCACAGGCTGTGAAATACCAAGTATTTTAATGTCAGCGTAGTGTACTCTTTTAGTACTTTTTTTAATTATAGCTCCAGCCAGCGTGCTGTAAACGTGGCATTCAAACGTAGCTGGCCTTTGCTCTGCTCAGCGGCATGAAAAGACCAAGAGTTTCTTTGGGTGAGGCTGGAGGGCTGCAGGCTCACCCATTAGGCTGCATCTCTTAGTAGAACTAAGGACGGTTAGCTGCAGCGTAGCATGCCAGGTTTGAAGTAGAGATACGGTGGTATTGGTTTTATTGTCACCAATCCCACAGAGAGACTAAATCCAACTATTGATCCTGCTAACAACGTCTGTTATACTTTATTCCTGTAGGCCATGGTATTATTTAAAACACATCAATGACCCAAAGTCTTCCACTGGGTGTTCCTTGTATTACCATAAAATGGGACACTATAGATTATTTGTCCCAAATGCACCGTCCAGTTTCCCTTCATGCTAATTGGTGCTCCACATTTCTATTAACCTCCACTGGAAACAGCCCCCAACAAACTAAAGATGAATGTCTTCATTAGGAAAGACTGGGTTTTGAGGCTCAGAGTCACAGACAGGATGGGGAAAGTATTATAAGACAGACTAATGCATAAGTAGTTTTGGGGCTCTTCTCATTGATCTTATGCCTCCTCGCTCCTTAATCCTGCGTCTTGAGTCCCTGAAATCGACCGTCGTGCTCCACATCCCAATTCCTAGGATTCATCTGGAGGAGCAGGGCTGCTTCTTGGAGGACCTCTTAGCAAGGATACAGCAGTTTTATTCCCTGCGCAAGTCTTTTTGGCACCCATGACAAGTGGCGAGACAATGGACACCTGATGGAGCTGTGCCCCACGTCATATTTAATTGACCTTGCTTTAAAATGGCCGCTCCTTGGCCAAGATGCCTCACTTTGTTAACTGCAAATGCCTGTTGCCACGAATCCTCTTTTCTCGAATCTCCTGCTCGCCTCTTCCGCTCACATCTCCATGGGCGGAGCTTGGACAGAAGGAGAGGAGACGAGGAAAGGAATCAAGGTTGTAAAATGAGAACGGCCTGTCTTTTCAAAGGAGTTTTTTTTTTACGTTTTTTGTTTAATTTAACGACAGAACTAATTAATATATTTTTGGGGGATTACAAAAAAAGTTACATGCCCTTAGTAGCAGTAAAGAACTAAATCACTTCTTTAATGGATTCGGCAGGGCATGGTGCCCCTCTGACCTCAGTTGCTCTCCAGGTCGGCCTTTGGCTCAGACCCGACCGTGTCCATGATGTCTCATCTGTGCTGGGAGACGAAAAGAGTCCAAAATTTCGTTTGGTTGAAAATGCGCCCAGCCCTGCGGCTCTCTGCTCAATATTAATGCCCCGGTGCCGGCTGCGTGCCTCCAAACTCCTCACCAGGCAACTCACTGTTCTATGGGACTTGCAGTCCAATTACATCAGCTATCACCCAGGATTTGTTATCAGGCCTGTGTGTGTGTGTGTGTGTGTGTGTGTATGTGTGTGTGTGTATGTATGTATGTATGTATGTATGTATGTATGTATGTCTGTGCATCTGCAGTCCCCTCTGATGTCTTTTTGATGTCAGACTGGTGCTTTTAAGGGCTAACAAAGCAGGTCTGTCTTTTTATCACGCCTAACCTGGCTTTGAAAGAGAAGGAAAAGTTAGAGTGTGTGTGTGTGTGTGTGTGTGTGTGTGTGTGTGTGTGTGTGTGTGTGTGTGTGTGTGTGTGTGTGTGTGTGTGTGTGTGTGTGTGTGTGTGTGTGTGTGTGTGTGTGTGTGTGTGTGTGTGTGTGTGTGTGTGTGTCGTCTAGCTGTGGAGATCTGAGAGTTTTTTTTCTTTTTTCCCTCTTGCAGACGGCAGTTTGACAGGTAGCTTTGTTTAACACTTGTGCTACACACCGCTTTAAAGGTCTTTGTTCTCTACTCAGCTTGTCTGTCTCACTGACTAACAGCTCCTCTGTTTGTTTGTTTGTTTTTCACACATCAATACTTCTCTGTTCTTTTTTTTTTAACCAAACTTACCTGCTTCATTGTCTCTCTGTCAGTTGCCCTGTCTGTTTGTGGGACTTATTTATTAAATTAAAAACCTAAGAGCACCTCTGCATTATCACTTGCTGACCGGTGTGTCAATGTCTTGTTAACCGCTTGTTCTGCTGCCTCAAAGTGTCCTGGAAAGTTAACATATACTGCTTCAACTTCTAGGGAGGTTTTCCCCAAACTTAGACGCCATTCACATAATATAATTTGGTTATTCCGAGTAAAAGCATGTATCCTATTCTTACATGTAAAGAAATATTAGATTTCTAATAAACAAAACTCTGCTTAAAGTCAAGTATTTGAACTGGTTGCCAAATTTGATGGATTGGTTGCCATGTTTTCACTCTTGTACTTGGAGTAATAATGGACTGATACTGGAGAGATGGTTATGAAAGAGATTTCACAATACGCAGGTGAGCAGGATTCACTTACAAAGCAAAAAAGAACATTTATAGACTAACAGTAGTATTCATAATGTGCCACTTTGCTCTTATGTACCCACACAGAGGTTTTATTGATGCTTTTGACTTGCATGTTAGTACCTCACCAGCCCCATCAGTCAGTTGAAGTAACAATCAAGTTTTATAGCTGTGACAAAATCTCTTTATTGCACACACAGACTACATCCTTTTAGGCTAGATATGCTTGTGTTGACAATTGAAAGTAAATTCCTCAGAGCTGTTGTGTTTTCCAAAACAGCCCAAAGGCAAAGACAATAAATTCTTTAAGCCATATTGATTTTGTTGCCTTTTGTCTAAATTTACCAGCCGTCTGCATCTAAACAAAAAAATGTTCTCTGTAGACTCAGTCTGTCACTTGTAAGATGTTCCTCTATAAACCCGCTTGTTCTTTTCTTTGCACATGTTTTGAAGATATTTGGGTTCCCTACAAAAAAGGCAAAACTCACCCAGTGATACCTTCCCTCTAAGCACACACCACTCCTGAACATCATTTTTTGTGTGTTTTAATAGATTTAAATGGGAAATGTATACAAACCACGCAGTAACTCCTTTTTCTTAACTCCTTTTTTTTTTTTAAATATATTTCGGAAAAAAGCAGAAATGATCCAAACACATCTGCCTTTTTATCAAACTGTCTAAAAGGGGGCGGCACTTAAGGCCTTTACACATAGCTTTTTTTTTTTTTTTTCCGCGCAATTGATTGGTTTTTCAATATGTATTATTTAATAGTTTTATTTTATTTTATGAATACTTTTACTTTTACTTTTTTGCTGGAAAACGCACCTCCATTAAAGGCATCAGCCAATCATGTTGTGTGAAACGGACATATTCAAAACTTACACTTTAGTGTACAACAACATGGAGGCTCCGTAGTCCGAACAAGATGACCATTTTTTGCATTTTTGCCCCCGGTTTGTAAAGGCCTTCAGTCTTGAGAGGTCCATTTTTTATCATAAACCTTTTTAAAAAGAAGGTCTCATCTACAGACCTTTTGCAGTGACTGACATTTGCCCGTGATTTTAAGTTTGGATTTATTCCTTGCCATTTAGTCCATTACTGATTTGTCATGAAACATGTGTCAACCCAGGTTACGTAACCTCTGCTGGCAGCTCCTCACCATCTCTCTACAGGGTGTTCAACACACCAAATAAGGTACCGGGCGATGTGGAAGCCGTGCTGTGACGCAGGTTTTTGGACCGTGTTAGCTTTGCCAGACGGGGAGTCGGATCTGGTCTTTGGCCTTGTTGAACTATTTAAGTGAATATTTGACATTTTCCTTCAGATGAAAGCCTTCCAGGGTTCCAGCTCAGGCTTGTTCTCTGACAACACTGGCTCTCCACTGGGACACTTGCATGGCACTCCACTATCTCTCTCTCTCTCTCTCTCTCTCTCTCTCCCACTGTACACTCATTCACTCTGATTATCTGTCTGTTGTTTCAGGAGGTATATTCTTCTGAAATATTTATTATTGTTAGCATCAGTTTATTTGCTGTGGGCTATATTTGTCCCACTACCCTTCCCTATAACTGAAAATGTAACCTATGAAGTGTATGAACAGTAAAAATCCCTCTTGTTGTTTCAGAATGTTATAGTGAACTGAGGAGCGATGTGTTGGTCAACAACATTGTTCTTAATGATGTGGTTATTATGTGTGTATTGTCACTTTATGTTTTTGTTCTGGAGTTTTCCCCTCATCAACAGATCATCAAACAGTTTTAAGTAGGTTAAGTGAGGTGTGCTGAGCAAGAAAACCTTTCATTATTTCAGTTTTTCTTTGATCACGAATGTGTCAGCTTCCATTGCTGTCATTGTCATATAATTATGTTCCCATGGCAACTGCATCCAAGCCCATGAGTTCAGCTTCTGTTGCTCCTGACCACTCAAACTTATCACCTGTAATCTAAGCCAAGTAGTCTAAGGTTAGGACTGATACTCCAGTGCCTCCATTGACGTCAAAAGAGTTTTTATACCATGGAGAAAAAATGTCTTCCATCTTACTTTTTATCCAATATGCAAATTTCCATCGCAATCCTCCTCTCAAGCTGCTTGGCCGGAGCGCACACGTGTAGTTTTTCTGTTTTGTCAGCCATTTCGGGTTTTTTCTCCCCCCACACAGATAAAATCAAATGTGAGCCAGGAAGCAAAAAATCCAATCACAAGTGGCCACTTGAGATGCATTTGAGATGCATCTAAATGTCAGGTGTGAACTGCAATCTGTCTCAGCTGGATCGAGACACAATCTGGATATGAGATATTCGCTCTGAACAGATTACCACTCTCCTACCTGACTGGACGCTTAATTGCACACTCACGCACAGAGAGAGTTATAAAAACGTGGTGCCGCTAGAGATCGTGCAAGCTCCCATGGCTCTTTCCTCACATTAAGAAATACGTTAAGATTAAGACATCAAACTATATGCCACTGTAGTTTTCTAAAGGATACAATAAGCTGATGTTGAGGTGCACTGATGTGTTTTCTGACAAAATGGACTCATAATGTGGCAGAGCATTAAACTTAACTCTCTGCTTGTTGCTCACATTGCAGTTATTATACCCCCAGCCCCTCTAAAGGTGCACTCCTCCCCTGTAACTTTCCTACCGAGACGGCAATTTTCTATGTAAATTCGCTTTGCCTGGTCTCCTTCATTTCCATTGCATCGCCGTCAAAAGAGCCGACTGTCAAAAGTGTGCCGAGTCAGCGCCGACCGTGCCACCAGAGAGGCCAGGGAATAATATCAGGAGTTGATTCCAGTTGCAGGTGCACGCAAACGCAAGAGCAAAGCAAAGATTGCTAATATTGGGACGAAGGAGGAAGCCAAAGTATTTTTTTCCTTTTCTTAGACAGCGTTTCTACCTCTCTCGTCAAACGTCTGTCAAACTGAGGAAAACGCTTCCGGCAGTGAACCCAGACGAGATGTGGAAGTTCTGACGTCCCTGTTGTCACAGTTGGATTGACGTTATCGCCGTTTGATTGACGTTATCTCGACGGTGCTACATTTCTCTGCCTTGTGGCCCAGTGAAGGCAGAGTTGATGTATATTGGCTTTCACTTTGAATATTGAATCGCTGGATTTGATATGCGGTTCTACAGTCTTGCATCACGTCAGCTACCACATGTGAGATATTTGAGTTTGAATGTAATGAAAATCGGTCGCATTAAGCAGCATGAATGCAGGATGTGTGAAATTAAAGCAACAGAAGCACACTGTGAAAAGATTTCATTTAATGAATAACATATGGTTTCATCCTTGCACGTTCAAAATGAAATGTTGCTGCCTTTGATGGCGCGGCCATCACGGCGTGTAACTTGAGGCTTTCATTAAATGTCATTAAATTCTAACAGTTGAGATTTCTTAAAATGTATATAAATAATTAGCACATTTTGTAGCCTGGATAAGGAAGAGAGAGTGTTTTACAAAAGGTGGAGTTGATGCAGTTTATATGACTTAAAAAATGCATGGGGTGGTCGTTAACCACAAAAAAAAAAGCTAAAGAGGAAGGAACCCAAGAATCACACAAGAGAGGCACATTCTCTTTTAATTCATACTAAGTCTGTAAATGTGTCTGAATATTTAGAGCTAACAAATCTAATGATTCAGTAAAGACCAGTCAGCTGCTGTATACGTCCAGGTTATACGTCTGGCCCAAGCTGTGTTAATATTTTTCAGCAAAAATGTCCATCAACAGGAGCGTTGTAGATATCTTATAAATATGTGCGTGAGTTGATTTGATTATAGGGTCCTCTTGTTTTATTTTGGTATTTAGCTCTATGCATTGTGTGTAGTTCCTTTATGTGTACCCTAGACACCTTACACGATCACAGGAGGACTTTCTCTTAGCATTCCCCTTTCTCCATCACTTTCTTTGCAAACAGCAAACTCTATAAATGAGGGCTATGTGTTTGTGTGCCCTTTTGTGTTTCACCAGCGCTGACAAGTGACCCCCCTGACGAAAGACCACATTTCCTCAGGTTTTGATCTTTCCCTATTGCTCTTTCTCTTAATCTGGCCTCATTAGCAATCAAACGGCTTACCTGCAGCAGTCTCTGGTAGTTGAGGGGGTGTCAGAGTTTAATATTCTGGACGTTAAAATGTGTTCTTGGGAGGCCTTTTAACACCCCAGTGAGTTACCCAGGGGGGAAAGCATTCAGCTGGTCTAGAAAACCTCAACAAACCCTGCTGAATTGTAGAGGAAGTGCTGAGGTCGGTTTTCACCAGTATTTCCATATTATTCGGATGTATGTGATTTCCATGTAAAGCCAGCCGTTACCTTGGTAGATATTCCTCCCTGAGGCATTCTGTGGGGGAATATTTTTATACCTTACAGTCATTTGCATGTCACACTTAAGTGAATGTCAGCTGTAGCAGTTATGAGTATGATTATTTCCTGCTGGACAAACTATGTAAAAAAAGACACTATTGTTAGTTATATCAAGCAGCTTGTACTGTTCTTCCTTGATTTGCATATCTGACAACATGCAATATTCAGATATCTACAGGCCTTTTCTGTGTTTGACAGTTTTTCTGTCATTTTCTTTTATTTCCTCTTACCTATTTTCCTCTCCTCTCTTTTTTCTCCCCTTGCTTTCCTAACTCTCGCTTCCTCTTACATTTTGTCTTCTCTTTTCCTCTCCTGTCTCTACGTTCCTTTCCTCGTCCCTCTTTTCTTTCCTGTCCTTTTACTTCCCCCTCCTCTGCTGTTTCATATCCTTTCCCCTCTTCCTTACCTTTCCTCTCCTGCCTCTCCTCTCCCTATCCTTTTCTCCACTCTCCTGTTTCCTTTCCCTTCACTTCCCTTTTTCTCTTACCTCTATCCTTTCCCCTGCTTTCCTTACTTTTCCTGCCTTCTCCTTTCCTCTCCTCTCCTCTCTTGCTGTATGCTCTGCTTTAATTATTAGTAATTTGTCTTAAAATGGCTGACCAAACTTAGTTTTCTGCCACCTTCCATCCTTTGTTTTCCATCCCTGAAGCAAATTACCAAACCTAGACATATGAGAGAGTGTGAGGGAACGACTGTGACAGTGGAGAGGAGGACAAGAGCAACCATTCAAACAACAGCAGGCTTCTCTCTCTCTCTCTCTCTCTCTCTGTCTCTGTGTGTGTGTGTGTGTGTGTGTGTGTGTGTGTGTGTGTGTGTGTGTGTGTGTGTGTGTGTGTGTGTGTGTGTGTGTGTGTGTGTGTGTGTGTGTGTGTGTGTGTGTGTGTGTGTGTGTGTGTGTGTGTGTGTGTGTGTGTGTGTGTGTGTGTGTCTTGCCTAAGCCTCTCCAATACAGCTGTCAGTTCAGCAGGCCTTATTCAGCCAACACCAGGACATTCGTACACTGGCTCACTCTTTCCACATTAAGTCTGCACTCCTCATTCAGCTCTGCTTTCCTGCACGGATTCGTTCATTCATGAAGTGAAATATAACACTTCTGGACCCTTTTTTCTTTTTTTTTTTAATGCTACTTGAAATAGAACAGAATGAAATACATGAGCAAATTTGCAATTGAAATTAACAAAATGAATGCTCATGACGTAGAACATTTGGCAGTCAGCCATGGTTGTAAATAAAGTCATTGTACCTGTGCATTTATCTCACCAGAGAGCGAATACTTTTCTTAGAGCGTCATTGAGTGCATATTTTTCTATGAGTATGCGAAAGACAGTATTTGGCCTCATAAATGAATGGTTATGGTGCCACACTATCAACATGTAGGTAATACCTGATAGGTACTTGTAGTGCTGGTAGCCCATATAAAGGGCAGTGTCATGAGTACGGTACTGGAAAACTTAAAGGGGGGCATTCAAGAAGCAGATCGGTAGGCATGAGTCTATATTGACAAAAATATTGATGAAAGAGGCAAGAATGAACCCTGGGATATTCAACAAAAATATCTTAAACTTCAAGAATATGAAAAAAATAGCTGTTGGCCATGTGTATGTAAATACACAGGGTAGGGATCTTATAAATAGATTTTCCAATTTTGTGCATGGCGTGTGTGCCATTAAAGGAAGAAGCAGACAAGAAATCGAGAATGAGATGGAGAGAAAATAAGAGTTTCGTAGATGGATGAACACAAGTGAGAATGGAAAGGTAAGAGGGTGGAGGCCTCCCGGAGTGACAGGGGTGTCAGTGAAATGAGGAGGAACGAGGAGGGAGGAGATGATGAAGGGCAGAGAGGAGGAGGAGGAGGGCGAACAGGGCAGTGCGTCGGGGTCCAGGAGGAGGAGAAGCTCACTCCGTCCCCGCAGAGTTCTGGGCCACGTGTCCCTAAAGGCCTGCTGGGTCATTCGTCTTAGTTAGGGAGCTGTCCAGGCGACTCTCTGCAGACTGCATCGCATATTCAAACACACACAACACACACACATGCTGCCAACATTTATGGTAGGAGCGCTAGACCTGGAAACTTGATTGGGTTAACACACACACACACACACCTACGTATTCCCATATAATCAAAATGTTAAAATCCGTGTAGGGACCTTCCACTTCCATCTCCTCACTCTAAACAGGAGCTAAACTATATTCTATCCACGTCTTTGACCCTAATATAAGCCTTAATTCATGTCATTTATCTTCATAGGGGCCTATACATACACTTGTAGCTACACCTGTCGACTGCTTAGTAGCATAATGGAAGTAAAGCAGGGGAAGGTCAGGGTTACGCCTGTAGGTTATTCTCCTCTTACACATTAATGCTCAAAATAAGGTAGAAATAAATCTGTTAAACTTTACAGTAGCTTCTGGGCAGCTGAAGATCCTCAGGTTGAGGATCAACTCCTCTAAACACTCTGGTCTTAAAATCAAAAGTCATATTGTTCACAATCTCTGCCTTATGTCTAATTGCTGACACTTCATTCTTGACCTTGGAAACAGCATTTGCCAAAAAACTATTATTATTATTATTATTATTGGTCTAAATGCCTCAAGCTTTTAAATATATCTATGACAGTGTCCCAGAGTCCGAGGTGAGGTCCTCAGATGCCTTGTTTTGTCCGACCAAGAGTCCAAAATCCAAATATAGTGAGTTTACTATCGTAGAAGAAAAGCAGTGATTTTTTACATTTCTGCCTTGAATGTGGAGTCTCACGATCTGCTAGATTTCTGGATTTGTTTATAACCCGTGTAATTATTTGTCTGCTTGTGTTGATATAGTTGTTGATATATTACCATATCTAGGTAATTAAGCTGATGAGAACTCTATATTTTCACCCCATAGCTGTTTGGAAAGTAGCCCAAAAAATAACAAATATATATAATATATAAGACCAGGCTTACAGAAAGCTTTTGTTCTGTAAGGAGAATCTCTTTCCCCCGGTTTGATGTATTCCAGTTATTATGTTCTTGTTCCAAACATAGCTTGTGTACTTCTATAAGATATATAGGAGATAAATTAATTCTCTTGTTCACAATCTTTCTTTACACCATCTTTTTATTTCTTTTTCTGAAATTTGAATCTGTTGAAAAAAAGCAAAAGATGTGTCGGTGAGGTGTTAAACACACCTACATTGTGTTTAACACCTCATTGAAAGCTGGCCGCATTGTTGACAGTGGTGAGAAGAACCAATCAATACGCCATGGAAATACATCAGTCATGTTTGTGTTAAAGATGTATCGACTTATCTGATGTACTCACCTTCCCTCAACCGTCCTCCCTCACTTATACTTCATCTAGTGACTCACAGTAAATATCCCACATTGTCTGGACTCTACATAGTGGTTTTACATGTACTTTAAGGTAAAAAATAACCGTCAAGACTCAATTATTATTTGGTTTGTGTGTTGCATTGAGGCTTTAAACCGTTTGTGTCTACACAAGTGATTAGTCTAATAACCAATGTTTGGCCCCGAAATCACTAAAACAATCAGATGTTTTCTATTGAATAAATTTGAGCGGTTGACTCTTATTTTCCTTGTTATGTTAATATCTTGAAAACTCAACCAAACCTTCTAACACTGAAACTAGAGGTTACCCTGAACCAAAATAGTAGCTAGAAAATGCCACAAAAAGAGGCTGTAATGTCTTCAGTTGATACCAAAATAGTAATTACACACATACACAAGAAAACAGAGGTTTAAAAGGTAAACCCTCTGGTGGTACAAGTTGCATGAATGTGACTGAATCTTAAATAGACTCATCCTTTGGTTTTCTTTGTCTGTTTCCTCTCTTCATTCCTCATTGTCTCTCTATCTCTCTAAAACACACTTTATCCTCATTATGTGGATTAAGTGAGTTTGTAGAGGACAAACACAATGGCCAAAACTTCAAGAGGAATGAAAGCAAAGCAAATGTTCTCCCTCTCTTTCAACTTGATTTTTCTTTCCCTTACTCATTTTAGGAGCTTTAACCCATCCTTTCGTGTCCCTCTTTGTCTTTGTAATGATTCTGACATGAATCATCACCATTAGTTTGGCTGTTTTTTTGTAGGGTCAAGTACCCATTTACTGCATCCGGCCACTGTCACTTATCAGGCTTTTAAATAGTACTGCTATGATTATAATTTCTCATTTGTGTTACATGTTGTAGAGCAATTCAGATTTGAGCTTGATATTGGCTTTTAAAGCCAACAGCAAACTCTTTGTTTTGTTTATTATGTTTTATATTCAAGGATTTAGTGATTCTGCTAGAATTACATTAGTAGGAGAGTGGAACAATCCTTGAAACTAGAATCTACAGTAAAATAAAATATCTTACTTTAAATAAACAGATTCAAATATATTTTTCAAACATGCCTGTAGGTAAAACGAGCAAAGACTCAAGACGAACAGCATCTTAAATATGACTGGACGCAGTAAACTCCCTATTGATGCGTCCTGCACCCTATTTTTTCCCTAAATAATGCTACATTATGAGCAACAAGTCTGTGTTGAAATCGGCCTCAGAAAAGCAAGCTAACATTAGCTCTTAACAGCCATTAAGAAGCACAGTTCTGTGGAGCTAACAGCTGAGGTTTCATTGAGTTTCATCATAATTTTAATCTCTATTCTGAAAAAAGTATTAGGCAAAGGTAAACAGCATCATGATGTGTTCAAATTTAATCTTGTAATATTTTGTCATGTTGATATTGCCTTAAAATCACATGCTGAAGCCTACAGCAAGTTACCATGAATTACCAAATATCAACTTTTTTGTTTTTTAAGTGAGTGAAAGTGATCCTTCATGTACTATTCTCATGTATTCCCTTTAAAGGGTGCAGATAAAAGTGTTCCCGGTAAAGATTGTATTTTGATCATTCATGTACTCATTACTCGGCGGACACACAGGTCTTCCTACTTTAACTACTTTTCATCAGTTCCCGTATTATTAAACTTCTTCCGCTATCCTTATCACCGCATGACAGGTACTCAGAGGCATTCCTTAACATCAGTTTTTACTAATGACATCGGCCACAAGCTTCGTGTGTGTGTGCTCCACCGTTTCTGTATAATTCAATTGCTCATTAAAGCCTGTTGGCAGTTTGCTTGATGGCCTTGGACATAGGGTGTGTTTAATTTATTCCTCTGTGCGTCCCTGGGAGTGTTTTTTATTTTCCCCCTCAGTGTGCTCCTGGCATTATTAAAAGCATTAATCACTGGGATCTGACGCCTTGTTACGACACTGCTCCCACACTAACACAGGGGAGCCCGAAACACACACACACACACACACACACACACACACACACACACACACACACACACACACAGAAAGAGTGAGGTAATTTTGTGTCAACAGTGTCACCACAAATCTTACCTTGAAAACACTATATCTTGGATGTCCTTTTGAAATGCACAATAAATATACATTTTGAAACAGGACAATATTAGAAACATACTGATTGATTTTGTGTGAGGGAGCGTATCAATATACTGTATAATGATCTACTAAATGTTTGATCATTTCATGAGATTTAAGTCTACACAACAATCCATAACATCCAAGATGATATTTTTGTCGGGGATGTCTTAGAGCCGTCACTTCAAAATTCCAACATTCTTTTGAACATAGTTAATATTCAAACTATAATGACCTGTTGAAAATCTAAATTTCCAGTCTAAAAGCGCGTCAGACAATTTGTAGTAGTTACCCTTTGATCCAGCAGGGGACGCTTTTAACATTTTCTCCAGCTTGACATATTGCTAACCTATTGACCTAACAGGGAACTTACCTTGTAATGCTATATTCTGTTGTGCTACAAAAATGGAGGTCACAAGCCGTCCAGAGCGGAAAATCACGACAACAAAGCATCTTAAAAGCAGTGTGTTGGAAGTTATATAAATAGAATATGAGTAGATCTGTGGTTGAACCGTGGTCAACTGACTAGAAACAGACCGATGGCTAGCTAGTTAGCTTGTCCTTCTCCGGAACAGCGTAGAGTTTGGCAGAGGGACTGTGAGACCTGCCGCTTGCCACCAGCCCGCTGTTTGGCTCCTTTTCTGTAACCAGTGTAACATTTAAGCATGGTGGAATTAGCAAGCTAGCTGGATAACTAGCCGTTAGTTGTGCTAATTCCAACAGTGACAGCGCTAGGAGAAGTTGAATTTAACATCCGGTGCAGAAAAGGTAAAATGAGTCCATGGAAAACATCACACCTGGCATTTTTACAAGGGATAACATTTTGACATTTCTTCTTTTCACCCACAATGTTAAATTCCAGACAGTCATTTGGGCATAAATCCTCATTCCACATGAATACCACATTCCTGTTACCTCTCTTCCTCGTCCAGCTCATTGTAACCTCTCCCTGCCTCCGACTTTTTAAGGAAAAGCTGTCAAGTTGCCATATTGTTTTGACGAGTTTCCTCCCGAGCCGCCCGTCTCTCACACCTGGCTGAGTGGTAGATCCTTTGGGAACAGAGCTGCCAGCGTGCTGACATAATGCTATTGTAATGCTTCTATACCACCTCTGTGTGTGTCTGTGTGTATCTGAAAGGTATTTCTACACTGTAGGAAAGAATAAAAGAGAGGACTGCATGCTTGCACTCATAAGGAATAAGGTACAGAGGATAGTACTGTTGTTGACTTCAGTTAAACAACTGAATAGTTCCGTTTGTGACTGCTCCCTTTGACTAAATGGTAACGTTATAAACTATATTAACACAGAAAGTTTTAGACTTGGTTATGAGGCAGGCGACCCCATACAAACTTATATACTTAAATATTTTAATCATGTGTATATTTGGAGTGAAAATGGTTCTGTGTAATTGAATAACACAATTCAAGAATGAAAAATGTTCTTTCTTTCTGGGGAGATATTGCGCAGTTTGATTTGCAAATACAATCAAGGAAGACTTAAAAGTTTTGTTTGGGAATTAAAACTGTTGGGAAGTTTTGCTTGGTTTCATGCATTTATATTTTGGATTAAGAAGTTTTTGATTATGTCCTTCCTTGAACAAGTGAACTTGTTTCCTCCTATGTAAAGATGATGTTACATTATTGCTTCAAAAATACAATGATATGTATGTTATCTTATCTCATAAGGCTGTTGTGTTGTGTTTCTGTGTGATGACACAGAAACAAGTTTTTTTTATTCCAATTTTCAGTTTTTAACTTTGCCATCTCTAGTGGACTAAATCTGTGTCACACAATCACTCTCACTCTACATCAAGGGTCAGTGTTAATAAAATAGGTCATGTACATGTGGACTGCGTAGTTAACAGGAAAATTAAAACAGACATAACGTCATTCTCGCTCTTGTCAGTGGACGGGCAGCAGTTGACGTCGAGCTGCAGAGGC
Source organism: Anoplopoma fimbria (assembly GCF_027596085.1). Lineage (NCBI taxonomy): Eukaryota > Metazoa > Chordata > Actinopteri > Perciformes > Anoplopomatidae > Anoplopoma > Anoplopoma fimbria. Next base: position 16,588,119 of record NC_072466.1, read on the forward strand.
CTTGGCAACGGTGTCAAACAGTCCATCACGTCTTGGGCCAAACCCCATTCTATCCTAACTGCTTGACTAAACTCGTGCCTGGAGCCAAATATGGAAGTACTTCACTTCTACAGCCAACAAAATCAGACACCTAAGAGACCCCATAACCCCCCCTTCTAAAACTGCTACAAAGCTGTCCGGTCAGATATGCTAACACAAAAGCTTGGACCATGAAATCAAATTCAGTAGCACGTGTTATTCAAGTTGCAGAAAAACTCAGGGCTCAAAGCTAAGTGTTTGTGAGGCTGGAGACCAGGCATCTGCTTTTGTTTGCCAAAAACTTAATATATAGTTGCCATTTTTTGTCACCTTTTATGGCAGCTTAATAATGAAAATGTGACATAAAAGAATGAAAGCTTAATCATAGTAACCAAACTCTTTTTTTTTTTCTAGTTTGTGTTTGATCTGATACCTTTGTGTTTAGCTACAGTACAGGTATGAAAGTATTTTCTTTTCTTCTGGTAGCTTTACTAATCAATAAAATGAGAGCATTATATTTGCATTGCAAATCAAGCTTTTTAAAGAATTTCGACCTATGAATTCCGTGAACTTTGGCTTTTCTTGTGAATATGCCCTTGTTGCCCCTGTTGAAAACATTGGCCTCAGAACTGGAGTTGCTGCTGCTCCTTGAAGTTATTTTTAAGACTAGCAGCCTCTACTTCTTTGAAAAAAAAAAAGGCTTCAATTTCCTGTTTTCTTGCATTCTGTGCCAGATCCATTATCTTATGAAAAGGTCACTTTTGAGCTGAATTCGCTTTTATTTGTCACTTCCTTTAGTTCAAAAATAACTACATGGAAAACATATGCAGTATTGTGGCAGAGCGACACATAACAATGATTAAAATTATAGCTGCAATTGCTAACAATTTAGATCTACAACAAGCAGCCAAAAGCAATTATTTTGATAATTGATTCATATTTTTTTTTAAGGGTTTGAGGATTTTTGCCTTTCTTTGTCTTAAATAATAATATCCTGAATATCTGTCTTTCAACTGTTAGTTGAATAAATCAAATCTGGCCACATGACCTTGGACATTTTGTAATTATAACAGGTGATGAGTTGGTTAGATAGAAAATAATTGCCGGATTAATCTATAATGAAGATCATCAATAGTTTGACCCATATAATGATTAAAAATTCATGGCTGACCTCGGTATGTATCTGGTATGTTTATACGGTCAAATAACAAACCAAGTATTCTGGAGTAATAGGTTTCAAACTGGATGTTGCTGGACAACATCCACTGGATGTTGCTGGATGTTACTGAAAAATGCTAGTTGAGTGCTGTAGTTAGAGGTTTTCTTTTTCCTTTGTGTGGTGCAGCTTCTTTCTCAAAGGGTTGGTCAAGAGAATGTGAGCTAGAAGCCTTTTTTAATGAGATGCTATCTTTCTTTCTTTCTCAGGTATACCGTAGGAAGGCGGTGGAGCTGGGAGAAAAGCTGCTGCCAGCCTTCAAAACGCCCACCGGCATCCCCTGGGCTCTGCTTAACCTCAAGAGGTAGAACACACACACACACACACACACACACACACTCGCTCTTTCACTTGGGTGGTATTTGAGGCAGCAGGTCTGTTTTTATGGTTTGATACTTTAAAGAGCTCTGTGGTCTTTCCGGGAGCCAGATGAACACAAGCTCCTCTCTGTTCCCCCTCTCACACGGCCGAGCTGAGATGTTTTAGTTTTACATGACAGAGCAGGCTTGTCGGACTGAAGTTGTTTGGTTTCTCCATCCAGGACTAAGTGCCAGCGGCTGGCTCTGAAACTCAGCTAGCACTCAAAAGACCAACAGAAAGTTTCTGAGAACTCTGACAGGGTTATAGGCCACAGTCAGCCTTTATTAATGCACTGTGATACGCTGTCAAGGGGCTGCCGCTGGGTTTGACTGCTGCACACACACACACACACACACACACACACACACACACACACACACACACACACACACACACACATGCAGAAACACACGCAATTTTGATAATGGAGATATAAACCTAAAACTTGTCCTTTTGTGATTTTGGAAAGGATTCAGCTTGATTGATGATGTATTTCTTGTGAAATTGATCCATATTGAAGTGCATACAGATAATTATTCTGGTGGTTCTGGAAAGGATTCAAGTTGTAAATGTAAAGCTACAATTTTTTATGAAAACATAAGTTTGGAACTGGTGCATTAAAGGACATGACAGGAAATAAAATGCTGAGAAGGAAAAACCAAGACTACTTCCACTGTCCACAATTACATCATTAAATGACATTGTAGCACTTCATTAACCTTTATTTGTCTGTTTATCAAAATATATATATTGAGAAGCTAAAACAGAATTTTTTGGTAAAGTGAGTGGTCAATTATAAGTTGTGCAACCAGGAAGGGTTCTCATTATTCTTTTGTGAAGTTCTTATGTAAATATATATTTTTCAGTCACTTAGTCTATAAATTGTCGCAAAAAAGGCCATTAAGATTGAAATTAAGATCTTCCTTTTTAGAAGCAGAAACCAGAATTTGCATCCAAGCTCCTACCAACAGTCACTGCTGTGTGATGATCATCTTTTCCTAACCATAACAAAGTAGTTTTAGTTGCCTGAACTAAGCCATACATAAACTATTTAACAAGTACACGGGCAACAAAAATGTCAGTATCAAAACGAATGTACATAAGGCGCCATCCTCCACTTCCTCTGTCAATCACAAGAGACGAGGAGAGCACTTTATTCTCCTCCTTCCATTTCCTTTCTATCTGTCCTTCCCCAGAGAGAGACACGACACTGCTGTTTGTCAGACCTTAATTAAAAGACAGGTTGTCATGACGATAAACGTGCTGTGACAAATTAATTTTCTTTCTGTCTATACGGGTGAATGGACTCTGCACCCCCTCTTGTCCTCCTCTCTGGAGGGAGAAACACCCCAGGGAGATACTCTGGATGGATGGATGGATGGATGGGGTGTGTGCGTGTGCGTGTGCGTGTGCGTGTGTGTGTGCGTGTGCGTGTGTGTGCGCGTGTGTGTGCGCACACCAACCCCTGCAGGCCTGAGCAGATTGCTGGTGATGATGAATTTACCTGCATGACTGAGCTATGATAGCTTGGAAACACGCAGACACACACATTCCAATGCACGCACACGCAAAGGCATCACCACAGTGGGCCACTCTTAACTCCTATTTCTAGTTTAAAAGTCTCCTTCTTGTATGTGTGACATGTACACATGGAACAAACCGGTTATTTGGTTAAATGCATGTTTTTGAATTCCACATTCTATTTCTTGGAAATGTCTTTGTGGGAGCAAAATTTAGACCCGCTGCACTTTCCTAAATTGGTGGTTACACATGCATCTCTGCACATGTATGTTTACAGTATGGTCGACAGGAACAAGGACTTACAAGCTTTATGAAAGAGAGCAGCAATACAGCAAAATGCAAGTGAGGGAAGTCCAACGTGACCAAGTACGGAAACAGAATGCACTGCTTTAAATATCCATGGTCCAATGTACACAAGTATGTCCAGCTCAAATGAAAGTATAAAACATCCGATGTGTGCATAGGGAGACAGACTTGAAGGAATACAACAGCAATTAATTAAGATGAAAGATGTTCATGTCATATGTGACACTATTTAAGCTTGTTCTATTATTACACAGCTCAGAAATAAAATACTTGATCTGGTTAGATTGTGGCCTAAACAAACACAATCAGCGTATTTTTAAAGTGTCCCAGTTTGAATATAATGTACTTGCTGTGTACAGGTCAGACAGAGATGGAGGGGGAGAATTATAGAAAAGTTCTCACTAATGGGTACTTTGAAGAAACATAAGAGGAGCTCTTCTGAAGCAGCGTAGTTAGGAGCGCTTTGACTGTCTACACAACCTTGACCCAGATTGAAGCAGAGTAAATCTGTAAAACACACAGAAGACACACTTGCAAATGAGGCCCAATTATCATCTCTCCCTTCATCCCTATCTCTCCCCTTTCTGTCGCTCTTTTACTCTCAGTTCCTTTCTTCTCCTTCATTTAAAACAAATGAAACCTTTCTTTTTCACTTTCCACTCTCCTGTATTCCCTCTCCGTCCTCGCTCAGTCCATCCATCTTACCTTGAGTGACCCAGTATCTTCTTCACTTTCAGGACATTGTGTTGGAGGTCCACTTCATGGCCTTGTTCTCTTTATTCCCTCTCCAGAGTTTTTCCATCACTCCACCTTGTAGCTATCTAAAAAAAAAAATAGGGGTGACAAGAAACAAGGCCACAGTTTAAAGCGTGTTATCGCGTCTACACAAAGTAAACCTGGTTTGCTCAACTGCTCTGTGTTCATTTCAGAGAACAAGATAAATGTCAAAAATAAAACAATTCCCTGTCTTGACTATTTCTTCCACCCTAAGATATGGGGTGAAACAAAAGTGAAACAAAAAGACAAAAATGTTTTTAGTCAGTTTCTGATTGGAAACACAGAATTTATTAACATAATCTGAATCTGAACCATTCAACAAATAAATACAGACTGCTTCAAGAGGTTTTAAGTTACACTGGTGACAACCCAGGTTAACCAGATACTTGTTTGTGAATATTTTGGAAACCAAGTGTCCATGTGTTTGTCAACGTATTACCAATTCCTTAGCTGGCTAAAGGTGCTTTAAAGACTAATTTAACACCATTAGGTGCTAAGACAAAAGCAGTGTTTTACTGCCCTCTCTGACCTAAATATGCCTTGATGCTCCTGCTCCTCCTGCCTTGATGCTCCTGTAACCACGGCCAACAGTGGTGTCACTGAGTCCTAGAATACACCTGTACATAACTGCAGCAAGGTGAAAATTAGGTCAGCAAATACCAGATTTCCAGGTGTTGACCAAGTGTTAAGTTAGTCTTTCAGTATTTGTAAAAACAGGCCAAATAGAGCTGAATGAAGTTACCAATATCTTTACCTCTTTATTTGTTTTACTTTCTTTACCTTTAGCAAACAATTAAATCAGTTTAAAAAGTAGATTCTGGTTATGAGATGTCACAATTTTAAACAGAAAAGGCCTTTGCATCTGATTTATGTTTAAGGAACAGTGTGTAAGATTTAGCAACATCTAGTGGTGAGGTTGCAGACTGCAACCAACTGTATATATATACCACTCCGCTCACAACTCCCTTTCACAGCGCGTCAGGGATATCTTGTGGCCCTCAGTTAGAAGTAGTTATCTTTAGGATTTCATTAATATTATCAAAACTCTTACATATATAGTATTTTTAAAATTAGTATAGCATTCTAGCTGCAACATTAATGTTTATAACAGCAAAGTCAGTCTATAAACTAATTATTATCTCATGGAAACACATAAAAATGTCAATGAAATGAATAACATTTCTAAGTGAAGAAGCAGAATGAAGAACACAGACAGTCAGTATCCTTCCTTCCTACTGTCCCATTTACTCGTGGCTGCTTTGGCTCAGCCATCAGAGAAGTTTACAAGGACAAACTATGATAAACAGACTACAGAGAGACGGCTTCTGTTTTAGCTTGGTTGTAAAAAAAATAAAAAAAGGTTTTGGCCAAAGTGTTTGATTTGCTTGTGTAAATATAGCGCCGGTGAATGAGAGACTGCGGACAGAGCCAATTGAATTAGGTTTCACTTTCATTTACATGTTAATGCTTGTTGAACAGGTGCATTGATAAAATATTGGCTTTTACCTCTAAGTCTTTAATTTAGCACAGGGACCCATTGAATACCGGGTTTCGGTGGGTAACGTAAAAACACAAAAGATTCTCTCTAGAGCCAGTTTAAGTTTGGCCGTTGTGGACTGCTGTAGAAACATTGTGGTGCAACACTGTGGACTCTGTGGATTCAAACTGTTCTTTCTAAGCTAACTGAAACACAACGATTCTTAGTTTCAGGTGATTATACACTAATAAAAACATAGTTATGCATATAATATTCAATTTATGCAAATAACTTAGGTTTCTCACACTTCCTTTAAGAGATGCACTAATAATTCCAACTGATCACTAGATGGCTCATCCATGAAAGACTAATAACAAGCCAGGATAAAGTAACATGTATATATATATATATGGTAACACCCTGAATTAGTCAGGACAGAAATTAATAAAAAAAAAAACTCCCCAGAATTATTCATCAGGAAATCTCATCTTGATGTGGTTGATTTATCTTCGGAAGACACTTGAAACAGCCTCTTGGCCACTTCTAATAAGTAATATATAAATCAGAGGTACGGCACCTCATAAAGGTTCACATGCTGGACCTGGACTCGTAGATCTCTCTCTCTCTCTCTCTCTCTCTCTCTTTCTCTCTCTCTCTCTCTCTCTCTCTCTCTCTCTCTCTCTCTCTCTCTGTGTTTTTGTGCGCATAAACCCAGTGATTGACACTAACTGAGCGGAAAATGCTGTTAAGATCCGATTGAGTTGTCCTATTGATCTGCCACAGACTCCAGCCTGACCAGAGCAAATCTGGTGTCTCTGCGGACAGAGGAACATATTTTCCCGAATTTTTCTTTGAGAAGTACAAAGGCATAGAATAGCAACTCTGAGACGGTCGATATGTCTCTTTCAGTGAAATATTCTGTTGAATGAACACTATAAGAAAAAAAAAATGTCCTGTTTTGAATTTTGCTTCATTTCTTCTCTCTTTATATTCTTAAGTGACTCAATGTTTTTTTTTTTATTCAACATTCATCACATCATGGAAAGGAGAACATTCATCAAACACAAATACAGTTGGTGAGGAAATATTTAATTCAGTACATTCAATCAAAATATGTTGCAGTGTAGATGAAAAGGCTTGGATTAGACAAAGTTCTGACTAATTTTAATCATTTTGAATATACTTTATTGGTATTAAATCCAAAAGTACGCATTAACAAAGAATAAACAATCAATTTTAGTGAATTAAATGCTGCTTAGATTAGTTTTTACTTTGGGAAAACCTCAGAAATGTGACTTTTTTCTGCTGCCTGTGAGTAATATCAGTTGCCTTTTAGTGATTGAATCAAGATGAATAATGGTAAAGTAAGCCAGACAAGAAAAGGTTTGGGCAAAGTCAGAAATTATTGGGCAGCTCGTCAAATGTGTTACATACATTTTCATTGATTCATTAAATTGGATGCTTTTGGACAATTTATCCCTTAAAAATGAACAGTTCGATCTAAAGTAATGTAATGCTCCATTTTAACATATAAACTAATTGAAACATAATAATAGTAATAAGTAATAGTAGAAATTGCCTTCACACATGTACTTTCTGTACTGTACACATGTAGCTTCCTACAATATTGAGTTGCTGAGATTAAGCAATGGAAGCCGTAGCAGCACAGTACAAACTAACTGCTACCCCTATTTCCTCTGACATTTTCTGTCACTCTCACTTTTTCTCACAAACACACACACACGCACACACACACACACACACACACACACACACACACACACACACACACACAGTAGTTACCCGGTCGTTATCTGCTTCAGCCAGTATGTCCCGTAGCTCTTCTATTAACATTCAGACTGATAAAGCTCTGGCAAATCGCTCCCACTGCACTGCAGACTGACTTTCCTTAATGGGATGAGGCATTGTGTGAGTGTGTGTACGTGTATGTGTGTGTTTTGGGTTGAGTTGAGGTGTGTGGATCTGTGCTCCGCCCTGAAATTAAACGTTCATTCTTCTCTACAGGCATCACTGTGATGAACACACACACACACACACACATACAAACACTCACAATGACAGATATGCATCATTTTTTACTTCTAATTGATAAAAAAAGATTTGAAAAACGCTTTTATGCAATTTGCAAATAACATACTCACAAAATACTTGGTTGTTTGTTTAAATGACAAATGAAAAATAAAGTTTATGATGCTGGATTTGCAAAAAAGCATTGATACAGTAGATTACAGCATTTTTATTAAAACGTATTAAGAGATGTACTAAGGGTTTCAGTGGGCTGTCCCTGAATTGGGTCCAGTCATACCTATCAAATCATAATCCAAATTATTGACTTGAATGGGACCCTTCCAAGTTGAGAATAATGACATATGGGGTGCCGCAGGATAGTGTCCTGGGTCCTCTATACATTTTTTATATATATAAATGACTTAAAAGTTGCCGCTTCATGTGTTCTTTTTGATATATATGCACACTATGTTATTTTATCGGTAGCAAATAAGTCAGTGGTTGAGAGTACTCTACTCCAGGATCTTCACAATGTAAGTAGAGGTCTGGCAGATAAAAGACTGTTTTCTCTCTTAGCGAAAAACAGAGACCATTCTTTTTGCTTCAAAAATTTAAATTAGCAAGGTCACCAAGTTTTACTCTCTAAGTTGGAAAGTTGTATATACCTGCTAAAAATAGTGTAAATGATTTTGGCTCCAGTGAATATTCAAACTGAAATGTAATATTTGAGTGATGCGCAGTTACAAGAAGGAGTTGAATCAAATCCTTTGCATTTGATCAGACCATGAGAAAGTGGGCAGGCTTAGAATGTAACGCGGTACGGAACAGAAGACAGGTTCTACACACGTCCCTTATTGCCGATTGATTGATGGATGGTTGTCCATGATATCATGACATCACATTTTGTTTTGCAGAAAGACATTATGATTTGATTTTCAAATAAAAAATATGAAGAAATTGATTTAAAAAAATGTTTTACATATATTGTTAAATTTGTGAACAATAAGACATGGGAGCTGATCAAAAACGGTTAAAAAAGCATTTTTCATTTGATGTAGACTTTAAAGAGCTACAAATACAGTATATATCTGCAAGTTAGCTGCCCACCCTCACCTACCATCACTGATTGTACTAACTCAAATAAAGTGTCAGCTTGGATTAAAACAATAACATCATCTGAATGCAGCTGCAATGTTAAAGCTAACTTTTTCCTCCTGCTCTCATTTCTAATCTCACAGAATAAAATGTTTTGTCAGTTTGGGACAGATTTACTCCTTCAGCTACAGGCTCTGAGGCTGAAGCAATCAATCCTTAGCTCTTGGGGTCTTGGAGTTTGATTAATAGGCCGAGATGGAGAATGGCTCGATTAGTACAGACTAGAGAGGTTGTCACACTGGGTGACCCTGTGAAGTGGCTCACTTTCAGTAAGCCTTTTATACTAGATGGCATGGGAAAATGAACCTGCTGTGCTTAGTAAAGACTGATGTCAGCCCATTAACTTTGAAGGCAGATCATTTTTATTTTTATTTTTATTTAGAGCTGTGCAAACGTGCAAGAATAAGGCCCTTAGTGCTTAACAGGAAAGTAAAAGTTAGTGTCGTCAGCATAGCAGAAGAAGAAGAAGTCTTAAAATGTTATACGTTATGAACAAAATCAATTGAAATTTTACTTGGGCTGTGATGGTTTCTTTCCTAATAGTAATGTGATCTCATTTATAGGATACTACTGCTGCAGTTGAAGGACACAAGTCCTGTTAACAATCAAACTTTCAGACAATTTATGATAATATCCGTTACCAGATATGTTTTGTCACCTGAGACAGTGTTTTACACCGTGAGCAAAACACATAATGGTGGAATTTAATGTAGAGGAACAGTGTTGCATCCCAGTTAACCGCCTCACAAGATAATTTAGTTTAAAAAGTTTAATAACAAATCATCGAACAATTACAGTTTTTACTGTAACATAAATAAAAAACAAAACAAATTTGTTTTTTAAAAACTTTTGACTGAGATATGTACTGAATGGAACATTTTAAAGTGGACTGATTTTTTTCAGTGCTCTCTGGTCGATTAACTATGTAATGTCGACTCAGATTCAAAATTGTTACAAATGTGTCTTTGGCATTTCTGTGCTGCTATTTCTTGTTACTTATCGGCTGACATATACAGCAATAGTCATGATATCACAGATGAACTTATATCAGTTGACGAATCGGGGCTCTAATGAGTTATTTTTGTAATGTTTTGGGGCCTTGATTTTCAAGTTTAAGTTCTATAAATATTTAGGGGTTGGGGCAGCTAAGGCTGGTTCTAGGGGTCTCTACCAAATGGGCAAAGGGAGGAACCCTTACAGGTGTTCTTACTATGGCTACCGTTATGAGTACACACATGTACATACAGCAGACACACAATCAAAGTATTGGTAGTAACACTGTCTCACTGCCCTGAGGAATTTTTAAGAGCAAAGGAAAGTCTGGCACTGTAAGTAACCAGACATTCTTTTTTTTAAGCAATCACACACACAACTATACACACTTTCAGTGCACTCTCAGAGCGGTTCTATCCTCGGCAGTAACCTGAGGCAGTGGAAGGCAGCAATGATTTAAGGCCTCTAATTAAGTTGCTAACTGTGAATCTATCGCAATTCACATTTTCTTTGCGCCCAGAGGAGAAGTACAATAGAGTTTAAGACATGAGAGGAAGAGATATTGAGGGGAGGAAGGCAGGAGGGAAACAGAAGTCATGGCAAGTATGAGGAGGACAGACACAAAAAAACTCTGCTAAAATATAGACTTCATCCAAACACAGAGATAATATGAATTGGAAGAGTACTAGAGGAGTGTGAGAGGGCACTTCCTGGTGTGAAATGCTAATTTATGGAGATGGAATGCCTTTTCGTTTTTTTTGTAGGTTCGTGCTTCGCGCCACAGAATTCATGTCATTTCACAGCTGAACAGGAGAATGGCTACAGGTGTGAGAGGTTAAATAATAAGAGGATTGGACACCCCCAAAAGGACAAAGATGATGGCAATGGCATTGATGTTTAACGAGCCAGTTTTTTCTAGGTTGAGGCTTTGGATCCATATTTGTTTTATGGACCCCTTGAGCCCTTTTTTGATTCTTGGCTGAACAGCCGGGCAGAGATGTTATGTCATCATGTCAGATTATTTTGACGGACATACCACTATAAATTGTTGAAATGCTCTTGATCATTGGTAGTCTAGATGTCTCTGAGATGTATAAGATATGTTTACTTATTATTTATGTTTCCTAGGTGCCCACATCATTTTTATACTGTAGGTTTCTTTACAGCAACTCGGTCAACCATCTTGCATTGCAGGGGCATTAACCAACAAAGATCACGAATGCAACCGAAACAAGTTGACTTTCAAGATGCGTTTGCTATTAGTGAGTGGGTAGAATACATATATACGTACAAGTCACTAGATGCTTACAACCAGTTATCTATGGTCCTGTGCATAATGTATAATACCATGACAAAGCTGAAAATAGCTAACCACTGTTGGTGTTTGGATTTAATAAGTGACCAGGTTGACTGGTGTCTCTCAGCAGAATGTATCTGTGGTTGTTTGTAATGATGGCAGCTGTTGAAAAGACAAAATGCATTTTGATGTCCCCGTAAATGCCTAAAATCAATTTTAACTACATAATCATCTTTGTTTATTACCCATGCCAACCGTTTATGTAAGATACTTCCAGCAACTAAGGACGCATTTGGCTGAAAGTCACCAGTTAACACAGTCACTCATTTAACTCAAACACCTGTTGCTCTGAAACCCTCTCTAAATTCTGTAGAACTTGGGCCCACTGTTAAAATATCAATTCTGACCAACAAACATGCAACAACCAGACATTGTAATGCTTTTAACACTTTTAATACAACTTTTCTGGATGTCTGAGGCAAAACTCCATTTCTTCTGCCAACATACGCTCAGCTATTTTTGATAACATCCTTTTAAGCTTAAAAATTGAAATAGAAAAAATTGTCTTTGAATATATATATATTCTTTTTTAAAGGTAATACTATAATAATTATTCAAAGACCTCAATAATTTTATTGTGGCTGGCCTGATTTCACATATTCATTATAACTGTTATAAAACAGGATCAAATATTGGCTAAGCAAATGGATCAAAATCTATGGGCATGGACTCCTATTAGCCAAACAAACTGCATCACGTCATTCCTTTTTATTTATAATGAAAGCTTCAAATCTGCTTTCATATATTAGTCTAAGCTTTGCATATTCTCAAAAAAAGTCCTACTTCTAGGTCACCATAACAGTGTTCTTTTCAGTTTGCTGCATTACATCGCCACTGGTTGGTATAAAGCATGATGACAAAGAGAGAGACACAGCACTGCCTCCTGCTAGTGAATAAAGTGAGACTTTACTCAGCCAGCTTTTAATATGAATCTTCATACCCCTGACTGTGAAAAATTAAGCTGACTGAGATCACAAAACACAGTCATCAGGAGAAATTAATTCATATTTTGCAGTAGAAATAATTGCTTCATCTTTGCTAGATAATGTCCTCAAATTAGTTTGAAAGACAGTTAAGGCTGCTGTAAGAGTATACGCTCAAACCTTGACCACTTGTGTGGTACTTTTACAATATTGCAGTATGATATGTTGTGCGAGGAGAGGTCATAAACCAAACAGTAGTTTTATAGCTCAGAGTTTGTAATTACTCTCATTACATCCCATATGAGAAAAGGGATCTAGGGCGTTCTGGTTGGTAACAGTGCCTTGGAAAGTTGGCCACCAGGCAGGACATCTGCATCAGCAACAGTGGACTCCCATCACATGGACCAATACAGTTGTGTTGTATTGTATGTCAATGGATGAATGCCAGTTTCCAATCCCGGTACGGGATGTGACTGGAACAAAGAGTTTCCATCAGAAAACAGGCATTAATGCCCCTCAGTAGCTATTGAAACGTTTCACCCAAAATGGAGCAGAGGCAGCTCGCTGAGCCAACGATTTCATATGGTTTACCAGCATTAATATTATTTTTGAATCATAAGTAATTTACTTTTGGCTGTTATTCAAACTCCCTATCTCTCAAAACACCAATGGTGTTTGTTGGTTTGGGTCTATTTGAGTTCTTCACCAGTCTCTCCCTTTTGTCACTAGTGTTTTACTATGGTAGTACAGATATTACTCTCATAGCTGTTGTTTATAAAGTGCAGGTATAACAGTCATTAGGAAGTCACTTTAAAAGTTCAAATAAGTAATAAGTTCAAATTAATTGGAAAGCAACACATTTTCTCCAATCCTAAACACTGTTGTATTTGATTGTAAAATTGTATTAAACACATTATTACAGATCCAGTATTTTTATCCCAGACATTGAAAAAAGTTTGTATTTCAAATCAAAAGTCACAGATTTATTACTATCATATTGTATATGCAGTCTGCTTTGCTTAACGGAGACTTTATGTCTTTGCTGAACCATGGTCACAAGTGACAATTACAGGTTATTAATAAATAATAATGTCAGCTGTACAGCCCTATCTATCCCATGCTTGCTAACCTTAGCCACTTAATGCCAGTGATCATACCTGATCAAGTACGACTGTTGCATCAAAACACCTCACTGTTTATAATCCTTAGAGAGGGCATTTTATTGATTACTGCTTCATCTTTCATTTGCAAGAGGAAGAGAGTGTCCTATTTTGCCGTAGTAGATTAATAACTTCAACAGCTGTGATCAAACAAGTAGACCTGGTTCCACAGCTCTGTTCTTTAAAATGTCTTCATTTTCTAATTGGGTTCCAGCCGGCAATACAGATCTGAAATGGTCTTAAATTTATCTTTCTTACACATGCAGACCCCCTGCCTACATTAATGATATTCCTAACACACCCTCATCCATCCGTCTCTGGTGATTTACCTTATATCTGCTTTTCATTGGGTTGTGTGTTTGGTTTACACAGCAGCTTTCCCCTGCTGTCTGCTGTTTTGTTCTCCCTAACAGGGATTTAGTTATTCTCACAGCAGGGCTTTGGGAGGGATCGGACTGGACAGGGGCGACTTCTAAAGGTGTGTGTATACCTCCATGCCTCCACTCTGGCCAAGAATGGGGATTTATCGTTCATCACACGGTTTATAAAAGGATTGAAAAAGATGTATAGACAGATCCAGCCTCCAAGTTGACTGAAGGGAAGTAAAGATTTGTGGAGATAAAGGAATAATGTTCTTAGGAAGTAGCCGGAAAACACTAAGTGGTGGTGTTCCCGAGCACCTTTTAGTCCCTTTAGAAAACCTCTCTTATTACTGGAGCAGGGTCTGACAGTCTGACCCTCTCAGTCCTGGTTGTGGTTCTACCTTGCCCACCTTCCCTCCAGCTGGTCCAGCAATACGGCTAGCAATCCAGCAGCGTGGTGTCGGCTCCCAGTGGGGACCCGTGGAGCAGCTATGGAATAATGACACCATCCTCTTTTAGATTAGTTTTTTTATAGGCCTCGCTTTCACTATGCAATACTGTCTGCCAATCGGTACAATCTCCCGTGGAAATGAAGTCTCCATTTACGGCACAAAGGAAGTTCATTGTGCAACCATAACAGGAAGAGGATAGCGGGTTAGTTTTCCATGTACGTTTTTTGCAGTTGCTATCCCAAGTAGAGGGGTTGGCAGATGGGGGTCCAACCAAAGTAACTGCAAAATAAAATGCAGCGTGTCCTTTGTTGTTGGTTTTTGCTTGGCTCTGAGAAAAACTGAAAGCAATCCAGCCGTCTTTTCTACAGCGGTGCCAACAATAATACCAATTGGTAATGCTGGGGGCTGAGGGAAGTTGTACAAATACAACACATTAAGCTTTTTGTGCAGGTAATCATAGACTTTAATATCCTATTTTAATGTCTGCATCAGTCTAAATCTAACCAACACACAGCCCCAATTGTAATCAGATCCACAGTGATGGGATTTTTCCATCACCATGTTATGTTCTCTGACCCTGATATCTGCTCACTGCCTGATGCTGTGGTGGTCTTTTCTGTGTCTGGTTGTCTTGATTAAATCCATGGTGTAATGGGAAACAAATTATGGGTTGTGCAGCATGATGAGTTGAAGGGGGAATAATTAGTATGTTCATCCACCTCTTTGAAGCAATGTGTGCATGTGTGTATTTGTGTGTATTTGGCTTTTTTCCTAATTCACACTCCTTCTCCTCCTCCTTTTTCTCATTTGTTGGATGTCTCCTGTGTGTGTGCAGCTGATGTCCACATGTAATTGTTGCAGTGCACACATCCTGGCGTGTGTTTCACAGTGTAGTGAATTGTTAATATGTATTCATGAGTAGTAACTTGAAGCATCGCTACCTGAGTCATCAGTCTTTAGCCTGGAAGTGATCCGTCAGTGGCTCTAATGATCTCATACACACACACACACACACACACACACACACACACACACACACACACACACACACACACACACACACACACACACACACACACATACATCCTGTTGCTAGGTCCTCTGTCCTTGTCAAACGTGCCAGAGGTTGGAAACTCTCACATATGGCCGGAGGATAGAGACTGCTTCATCGTTGCTACGGGCAATGTCAGGGGAGAGGGTGGGGTCCATGCGCTCTGACTGACTGACCTAGAGGACACCAGCAAGGATATGAAGTGCTGCCAGAGTGTGTGTAAAAAAA
The DNA here is from genome assembly GCF_027596085.1 of Anoplopoma fimbria. NCBI lineage: Eukaryota > Metazoa > Chordata > Actinopteri > Perciformes > Anoplopomatidae > Anoplopoma > Anoplopoma fimbria. The sequence continues at coordinate 16,603,503 of NC_072466.1, forward strand.
AGGAAACAAATGCATCCATGAATATGACAGATGGAGTGTGAGGTTAGCTTTTAGTGTCGTTAATGTAACTCTGTCCATATCCATTTTAAGAATAAATGTCACTGAGGCAAAAGACGGCTTTCTAAAATACCCTGTAAATCACAAGAACATTTTAGCAGTCTTCACAATTCAAAGTTTGACCGCTGAGTCACAGCGGGTCTGACTTTTGGAGGGTTTAGCGCCTCGTTTCAGCTGTCAGTTTCATATCGAGACAAGCAGCTTTTCTGTGTGCTCAGGAATTTGCTTTTCTAGCATAACTCATAGTTTAATATTCTGTCTTTGCTAACAAAGCACTTGTGGGTATTAGTAGGAATCATTATGAAATAGTGAAATCAAGTTAAGATAGCACTGATTTTTGCTGAAAAGACGATGTCAGATCATTCACTAAACTGCACAGAAAAAGTGAAACGTTATGGAGCTGTGTGTCAGTCTTCTTGTTGTGCTGTGTTTTTTAAACAGAAACCTCTTGTCTCCTTCTCTTTTTGTCTTTGTCCAGTGGTATTGGCAGAAACTGGCCCTGGGCTTCAGGCGGCAGCAGCATCCTGGCAGAGTATGGCACCCTGCATCTGGAGTTCATGCACCTCAGCAAACTCTCAGGGAATCCTGACTTTGCACAGAAGGTAACAGACACGCATGAGAATAGATATTACTTTTTCTTCAGTTAATGGATGCAGTGGCGCAGGATTCCCACATGAACATTTTCACGTTAGAAGTGTCTGTAATGTCTGAGGACTTGGAGAGGCAGAAATAAGTGCAGTTCAAACAAGACTCTTCACCCCTTTACCTTATTTCTCCATGGATCTATTGATTATTTCAAATATGAAACAGTTTCTGTCTTTTCATAGTGTTTCACACAGTCCTTTTATATACATCCATGTATTTTCACATTTGATGTTTGAAGTAGAGTTGTACCGATACCAGTATCTGAAATGCATAAGATACAGCTTTAAAATAGTCGATTGGGTAATGGCAGTCTACGCACTGATCCATTTTCCTGTTATCATATCATTTATTAGCTTATTCACCTACACAGGAACAACAGCAATACGTGTCGCACGCTACTCGATCTGTACATCCTGCCCAAAATTAGCAAACGACAACTAATCACCTGTGGTTGAACAATCTCATGCACCCTGTTGTTTCCTTGATAATGCTACATTGTGAACAACAGATTTGCGTTGGAAACTAGTTCACGTTACTTATTGTATTTGTGCTTTCTTCCTTTAATTAATAGGTTATGAACATCCGGAAAGTACTCAATCGCCTGGACAAACCACAGGGGCTGTACCCCAACTACCTGAACCCCAATAGCGGCCAGTGGGGCCAACGTAAGTCCTCTTTACCCTTCTTATCACATCCATTTTAATTTCTTCTGCATCCACTACTTGTGTAGTACTTTAGTGTCACAAGCATCTGCCTGGGAACACTGCCCTTTAGCTCAGGAGTCTCAGATGTTCTGCCAATCAGCATTTGTCTTTCTGTTTCTTGTTTTTCGTGAATGTTGAACACTTCACCAGTGTTTTTCCCACTTTTTTTCCTAGGAACTAAATATTCCAGTTGCTGAGTCTGCACTCGCACTAAGGCAGAATTAAGTTATCAGTTGTCAGTCAGCTGTTTTTAATACAGTGGATCATCCTTATTGACTGGGTTGATCCTCTCCGGTTCTTTGGCTCTTCAGTGGTTGAAGAGAGAGTAAACATTGAATTTGTGTGCTTAATATTACCTCCTGTTACGAACATCATTGTGGCCAAATGGAGCCGCCCCTGTTGCCACACAAATGCAAGACGGGCTCATGGTGAAACAGAGAGAGAAAGAGATTCATAAATACAGTGTGATTAACATGGAAATCACAGGCTGAAATCTTTGGGCTAATCATTACCCTGGACTTGGAGGCTGATATCAGAAACATGAATAAAAATTAGCATTTGTCACTTGAAGAAAGCCACCGAAGTTCAACCTTTATTTTCTCAAGAAACACTAATGCCCGCAAATTACTACTTGTCTGGTTTCATGCAATGCACTTAAAGCTGCTCTTTCAAAGAAAAACTATTCCACACCTGTAATTTGTACTGACGAAAAACTAGGAATGCAAATATCCCTCTGATATTAAAATTAATTCACAGGCTCCTCGCTCAGCTTTTCACTTTTAAAGGTGATGAAGTTGATCCCTGGACATAAATAATCTCCTGCTACAATTCCTAGAGCTCCTTATTAGAGCTCTCAGATCCACTGACTACTTTTTATTAACAACTGGCCATGTTGAGTATAGTTGAAGGGATAAGTTGATAAAGTGATCAGTCAATAGACACAAATATGATCAATAACTATTCTGATAATCGATTTATCCCTCAGGTCTTTCCTTAACCCCCAAATTAGCTTGTTCAACTTTTAAATTGTGAATATTAGCTTTTTTTTCAAACTTCTATCATTATAAATTGGATCTCTTCTGACAAAAGAAACTAATTAAATACTTGTGTTTGGGCTCCGGGAAATTGCGATGGATAGATATATATTTTTCCCTATTTTTATTACATTAAATAGACCAAACAATAAGTTAGCAGTTTAATTTGTTAGTTTTGGAACATTTAGACTGGGATATTTATTTTAGCAGTTATGTTTTCATAATTATGTAATTTTGTATTCAGAATACTGTTTAACTTGCTCTTATCCCTCTCATTCTATCCTACCCAATCTGTCATTATTCTTTCTATTTAATTTACTGAACTCTTTGAAAAGCAGATCAAATTACATTCATTGGCTTGAAAAGTTCCATATAAATATAATTTGTTTTTAGAGGTCTTAATTAAAGCTTAAATATGAACATCTGTTTAAGGGGCAGTCCATTTTTTTTACATAAAAGTGTTGTATTTCATCTTAAGTTTTCTTTTGATATTGATTTCATATGATGAAGGACTGACTCATTTGACATTGTTCTCGCATTGGTGCTGAATGGTTTTCAGTGTCATGTCCAGTCTTCTCCCTTTTCTCTCTCACCTCACGCTTTCTCTTCACTCTTTCCATTTGAACCTTGTTGACTCGTTTTATTACTGCAACCCACCATTTCACCCGTTTCTCTGTCTTGTATTCTCATACTCACTCCACCCCCGATCTCTATCTTTAGCTCACATGTCCTCTCACCTGTCTGACTCTCTCACAGATTAAGGTAATGGGGTCTAATTTTTAACCGATTCAAACCGATTTAAGACTCTTCAAACCATGTAGCTGAACAGGTATTGATATTAATAATGAGGTGAGGCTTTGAGAAAGATGAGGGCATAGGGGTGTTAAAGAAAAAGGAGAGGAACATATGGAGTTAAAGACAGAGAAACGATAAATAATGGACAAGGGATGTAAGGTAAAGTTTGGGAGAGAAAATCCAGCAGTAAAAGCTTCTCCTAATGCCACTTGTCATACGTCGTAGAAAACTGTCAACTGAGAAGATATAATTATAGTGACACTGACAAGAGAAGGGCTGCATAACAAAATCCATTTCCAACCCATTCTAAAGGCAGCTTTAAGTGATTTTTCGACCTCTAGGGAGCAGAAATTGGACTTCAGAACAAACTCAAAGTGACAAGCTTATACATCAAATCATCAAGTTCTCAAAGGAATAGTTTTTGGGGGAAATTCTTTCATGCAGAGAGTTGGATGAGATTGACACCACTTTCTTATCAGTCCGGTTAATATGAAGCTACAGCCAGGAGACAAGTTGGCTCTTGTCATCGTCACCAGCAGAGACAGCAGAGAAATAGCCACAAATCTACATATTAATGTACTTTTGCACAGAACTAATGATATATAACATATCAATTTGCTAGCTTTAGAGGTGCTGTTTTTCTGCTAAGCTATGCTAACCATCTTATGGCATTAACCTCATATATAATGGAAAGACATAAGTAATAATACTGATATTCTCAAGTGACCGAGGGTGTTGTTGATTTTCTTTGTCACACTCTCAACAAGAAAGCTAATTACCATGTTTCCCAAAATGTCACAACAAACAAATTTCTGGGTCATTAGTGGACTTTCTTTGAACAAATAGTGCCAGTAACTATGAAGCCCCAGGACCTCAATCCATATACATAGTACCAAATCCTAACAGAAGTTATCTCTGTGCACTTTACATATAGAGCAGGTCCAGTTCGTACTCCTCTTTATGATATAATTTACAGAGACCTAGAGCGAGGTCTTGGCGACAGGGGCCTTTAAACAGGCAGAAACCTGGACCAGAACCAGGCCCTGCCTCGACAGGTTGGGTTGGGACCTAAACACAACATCAGGAAGATCAGAAAAAACAATTCTTGCTGCTTTGATTACATTTCTGCCACCTACCAACAACTGCAGAGATTAGGCAAATAAAACCAAGATTGGATTAAAATATGACTTTGTTTGAGGCAATATTTTGCATACAAAGTAGTACAGAAACATCATGATCTTTGTAATTTAGAGTTGTCAGACTGTGGTCTTTGAATCAATAGGAAAAGACACATGCAGACGTGGAAAAGGAAAAGGAAAAATCAGCAGAAATTGTCTTTTGAAATGAGTGGAACTTGATAACTGTTCATGCTCAATATGCTTTAACACACATGTCACCTTGTAGAGGCATCATGTGTGTTCAGTCACTGTTCTACATAAAATGAGGGCATATTTCTCTTGCTTCCCACTTTAAAAAGTTGTAGGATTAAATTAGAAATCTTTTGATCCAGTTTTTATTATTACAATGATTATATCCATTGATATGCTTCAGAGTTTATTAGAGTCCTGTCTCGGATTGTTTTTGAGAGCCAACCCTTGATTTGAGGGTTGTTAATATCTGTGATGGTTAAATATGGACCTGCACCTCTGGCCTACTTACTTTTATTATCTGATGCATGAAACATTGGGGAAAGCTACTGAAAGCACATCCACAGTTATAATTGTTGGCATTTAGCTGACAATCTAACCCAGAGCCAGCAACTGTGTTTTTACCCAAGTGCTTTATGCAAATGATGACATATCCGGTTACGAATGTTGAATAGAAACAGCAAGTTTCAACAAAAAAAAAAAAAACGCTTTTATGCTTGTCTTAGCCAGAGAGGGTTTTTCATCTACAAATATATTATGCAATAGTGATGGGAATGTATTTGTTGAATAAATTATGACCTAGGGATGTTTGCAGCCTAATGTTGTCTGAAAAATATCTCTCTACCGCACACTCACAGAAATGCTGCTGCTTCTTTCATGGGCTGCACACACAGAAAACCAAGTTGTGTTTCAACTTTTTTTCTATATTTTATCCAAACAGCTGTTATGTTGCCATTTGTGGTGAAGACATGCTGAGTCATAGTTCCCTCTCTATGCTTCAAAGTTTGTATCAGAAAAATGTTTACACATGAATTTTCATTGAAATCTGACAGCTCTATTTTAAGCGTGTGGCGTCTCTATAGATAGTTTGGTGCTCTTGTTTCAATATTGTTTTAATATTGAACTCGCCGGAGGTCAGTTACACTCATTGGCTCTGCACCAACCCACTTCCACCACCTGCCTCCTTTCTTTTCACTTCACGATGATCACTGCTGACGTTTAATCTCTGGGCCCCACAAACAGGGCTGGACTCTGTTAATGACACATACATATGGATGAGCCTTCACTGACAATCAGAAGGGCGAATACAAAAGTGCCGCTCGGCCGGCTGGAGGCTCACCTGTGATAGCACACACGCATAATAACACAGTAGTATATCACAGACTGTATGCCCTCTTTATATTTCACACACATATCTGACCCTGTGTCGTGTGAGGGTGATCTATGGATGGTCCAACGGTTGTGATCTAAAGCAGAATACGTGTAGGAGGCCTGTTTGTGTGTTCATCTGTGTATGTGTGTGTGTGTGTGTGTGTGTGTGTGTGTGTTATAATCTTTGTTTATTGGTGTGTGTTGCAGATCACGTGTCCGTCGGGGGCCTAGGTGACAGTTTCTATGAGTACCTGCTCAAGGCCTGGCTGATGTCTGACAAGACCGACGAAGAGGGCAAGAAGATGTATTATGATGCCCTGCAGGTAACACACAAACACACACAGCTGACAACACACACACACATGCACCAGAAATCTCTTCTCTCAGGGTTGGGGTGACTTTGAATCCTTTGAGAATGAAACAGGAGGCGAAGTTATTCTTGATTCCAGTCATAGACTTCTCTGGAGCTTTAACATTTTGTTGAATAGTTTGGCTTAAATTCATGAAAACAAGTTACCTGAAATCCTAAGTACTGCATTAATGTGCCTTCAGCTGATTTCTGTTCAGATCACGTTAACTATGCTTAGTACAGTCTTAAAGCTTCAGATATCTAGCCAAAGTCACCACAATGAGAAAAAACTCTCAACAACATTGATCGCTTTTCCTCTCTTAGTAGAATTCTCGTTCAGCTCGAGGCGTTCAGGGCGCTCCTACAAAATGAGGAGCATATGGCGGGAGATTGTGCGGCACTCAGAAATGCAAAAAACAATTGATAACAATAAGAAAAAGGCGCCCCAGCATGCCTAAGATTTCACATGCTCCCACTACTCTTAATATTTTAGATTTGAACCATATTTGTTGTTAGAACATTAATGTCACCAGAGTCAGTATCATTGGTTTTGTGTCTGATGCATCTTGATCGGGAAGAAAGTTTTATATTTTTCTTTTGGGAGAACAAATTCTAGTAACTGTTGATCCACAATTTTTTATTGCGTTTGTTGTATGTGAAGTCTGTACACATGATGTGTAACATTAGCAAAATGTATGACTGTGTCACAACATTACCTACCTATGTAAAAAATGTCAGCCAGAACATCCTATTTCAAAAGCTTATTATATACCAGTTAGGATAGATATTATTTGTTGTTATTTTCATATGCTTTAATACATTAATGGCAACAACTTCCTCACTTAAATAAGGCTGTGTTATATTATTCAATGCATATAACCAGTTTTAAAAGATGTTAAACTGTTACATTTCTTCCCATTATTTTCTCATGTCTGTAGAATTAGTGACAGCTTCTCCTCCTCTACAAATGGGATATCAGGTTTTTGTTGCCATCCTTTTATATTACAAAGTCCGTCAGTAACCCGTCCAGCTACAGTCCAATTTTCTGCCATATTAAAGAGATCAGTTGAAATAGTAATAATATAGAACTTTAGATGGTTCAATAACTTTTTATTGACTATTGATTGACTGTGAGTTTTAGAAAACCCTTTTCTGTTTGTGAGATTTCTCTCCTGACAGCTGTAATTGTACAACTAAAAACAGAAATCATCATTTGTCACCTGTCTGCAAGTCCCTAAACGCACCATCTGTGAATGGTGTTAAGCACCTTCTCTGTCCCGACCATCACATCATGTTACAGCACTGATCTCCACCAGCTGTAATTTCCAATCTGTTGCACTTCTACCACCGAGAAGTGTGATCTGTTGCACGGCTGAAAGAGATCTAACAGTGCCGTGTATTTCAATTTCATCATCAAGATGTGAAAACGTAAACACTACATGGGTCACCACTAGAAAGCTATGAATGTGTAATATAAATGAGGGTGTGAACATGGTGTTTACAGACGGGGAGCTGCATGAATGATAAAAAGCTGCTTCATTATAGGGACAACAAACATGAGGTCAGCTTCAGAGATGGAAAAGTGTTGCTGCTGTGGTATTTATCCTTGCAGGGGAGATATTAAAGGAATCCAGTCGCCCAAATAACCTTGAAGCTCTCATAAAAGCAATAATTTTCATGATGACACGTTATCACCATAAATATTTTCCCGGTCGACGGAGATTGTAACCAGTGTTTTACTAAATTAAGTTCCTTTTGACTCATGTGGATTTTTATTTTGTTTTAAGTGGCAATTTTGTGATCCACTATCTATCACTTTGACCACTGCCATGCCAAAAATCTTCAGATATTTAGTGTTTTGTCCTTTAATCCTGACTGTGGGAGCCAGATGGTGAGTTTGAGCGGATGAAAGATGATGGCACAAACAGAGACAAACACTTTTGTATAAGAAGACGGAGACAAGGAGCAGATGAATCAACAGCCTCCTAAAGTGAATACATAGACAACACACAGACATGCAGACAGCTCTCCTCTGTTTAAAACAAACTGTCAACTTAAGTTGTGGTGACAAGCAGCAGGTCTCAGCTGGAGAGAGCTGACTCTCCATTTGTTTCTCTGTAGCACTCTGGGGAGAAAATATATTACATTGCAACTAAAATGCAGCATTAACCATGCAGGGATTCTTTACCCATAATCCCTCCTGATCTTCAAGGATTAAAAACATTCTTAATTTATTTGCCAAGAAGTCTGGGAAGCGAGAGAGCAGCAGCAGTGTGATTATCTGAGTCATGGATGATAAAATGATATGATAACCTATGCTGGTCCTATTTAGTCTGGGCCGAGTTAAAGGGTCAGTACACCCAAAATACATCTTTTATTTTGAGCAGACCTTGTTGTTAAAGTGTCATTTAGATCTAAGGCTTATACACACATTGTTATAAGGAGGAAGACGTGAAGCAGGAAGCAGTCTTGACTCTATGAATAAAACAATTAACATTTTCACTAGCGCTAACTCCCAGTCCACTAGGCACTGACAGTTATATAGTTGTTTGCACATATACACTCCTATAGATAGGCCGCAGATAATTATAGTTGTTAATCTTCTAACAACAAGAATTGTGTAACAAGTTGTTGTTTCCAGAAAGAGCCTTTGCCATCAAAAAAAAAAGTCATGTTACTTTGAGCCCCATAAACCAAGTGCCGTTAAGGGAACACTTTATCCATAAAATGACCATTTGTATATCAACTACTCACCCCGTATGACCTTAAATTCCTGAAAAATAAATGTTTGTCTTACGTGCCTTCACGGTTAAAGTAGACTCGAAAAAACATGGAAAAGTCTTAATGAATGGAAGACAATGGGGGCTACTTTTACACACAAACATTTACACAACTCTTGCTGTGAAATCCTAGTCTCATTCATCCAGTCTTATACGCACTATTCACAAACACATGCGTTCACTTAAACCTTACTATTTATGACACTTTGACATAGTTACTCTCCTGCTTGCACAATAGTGCTACTAGTCCGTGAGTCCAAAGTGTTTTAATAGATAACACAAGATAAGTAATTGATATACAACGGTCATTTTGTGGTTGAAGTGTTCTTTCAAACTTTGTATTGGGGACGTGGCAGATACCTCAAAAATATGTGGTGTGAATGGTAGTCTGGTTAGGAGTTATGATAAGTTTGGTCTGGTCTTTAAATGTGAAAAGATGCGTCTTTTACTTAATTTATGTACAATGCAATTTAAATAATTTTACAGTGAAAATACAGCCAGATTTACCTCATAATGAGGACTGATGTTCAACTCATGTCTGCATCAACACTTGTGGGATTTAGGAGTGTGGATGTAATCTATCACAGCTCTAATAAAACTCTTTATCCCTCTTTGTCTTTCAGGCAATAGAAACCAACCTGATGAGGAAGTCCAGCGGCGGGCTGACCTACATAGCGGAGTGGAAGGGGGGGCTGCTGGAGCATAAGATGGGTCACCTCACCTGCTTCGCAGGTGGCATGATCGCTCTGGGTGCTGACGGGGCGCCCAGCGACAAGACGGGCCACCAGATGGAGCAGGCTGCCGAGATCGCCCGGACCTGTCACGAGTCTTACGCCAGAACCGGTAAATATCCAACACACAGAAGATGAAACACACTGTAATGTTTTTATGTTTTTTATGTCAATCTGGTTTTAAGTTTGACAGCCTGTTTTAATTTGGTTGCAGTAGATGCAAGTTTGGTCACATTTTCTTCTAGTTTGAGATTTTTTTTTATTCATCAAAATAAATCAGAAATGGTGGTTTAATGTTTCTTAATACTGGCCTGTGCCATATTTCTAATTTCAAAAAAGTGTTACTTATTATGCAATCAAGTTATATTTCGTATAGCAATAGCATCTTTTCTTCTAAAGTAGGGATGTCAGGTTTTTCAATGTTGTCTATGCACTATCAAATTAGCTATAAGTAATATTTGAAATTTTCTGGGGGGTATTTACGTTTTTGTCTTTCATCTTCATCAAATTATTGTATTTTTCTCAAGTCAAAATATAAGTCACCATGTTTTTAATGCAGCCCTGGAGACATATCACCAAGAATGTATTTTTTAAGGGAACATTGACTTAACGTAAGTGTAACATTATGAAAAAATATGGATGAATATAAAAGAATAAACAATAAATTCAAAAGAAAGAAAACCTGCTATAATTCAATATTCATATCCATACACTTAAAGCTTCTACGAGGAACCTTTCATTTTGTGTTGATTTTGGCGGTCCCTGTGGACACAAGTGTCTGTGAGTCCTTTTGAAAAACTTCAAATTTTACTGCAGCAGGGTCTGACCGTCTGCCCCGCTCAGATCTGGTTCTGGTTCTCCCATGCCTCTGTTCCCTTTAGCAAGCCCAGCAATACGGCCTTTGCCTCAGGCAGCTTGGTTCTGGTTTTGGCTCCAAGCGAGGTCTAACAGTGCAGCGAGGTGAAGCTCTGCTCCTGGTCGGAGGTTGAGACGCTGCCGTGTGCACAACTCTCCTTATCCTGCCAGAGCTGCGGACTCCATGTTGAAATCAGCAGCTAAGCCAGGACTTGGTCTGCTGTGGTGGGCTGGTACCTGCCAGAGGCCCCGCTGGAGTCTGAGCTGGAGGAGTTTTTGATGAACCTGTGTGGCTAAAATCGTTTCGTCCGGTTTCTTGGGGAATCTCTCAGGAATTAAGAATAAATATATATGAATATCCAATATTCTCGCTGATGGTCACGCTTACTTATGTAGGCTAAAAAGAGGCATCAGTATTACATAGAGACTATTTCATAACTATGTCAAAGTTCCTAATAGTAACTTTAAATGTTATATGTCATTAGGATAAAATTTGACTCTATGCTGCTAACATGTATAATATTTTCTCCTCTCTAGCTTTGAAGCTGGGACCAGAAGCCTTCCGTTTTGACGGAGGAGTTGAGGCCATCGCCACCCGCCAGAACGAGAAATACTTCATCCTCCGCCCCGAGGTCATAGAGACCTACATGTACATGTGGAGGTTCACCCACGACCCCAAATACAGGGAGTGGGGCTGGGAGGCTGTTCAGGTAAGACTTTTGTTTATTAAACTGAAAATTAGCTATGTGTCATTTTGTATATGGCAAGAGCCTGAAAATACATGTTCCCATCCTGCAATTAATATGAGATTTTATGTCAGTGAAGTAAAGTAGGTCATTTCAAATAACATTGAACGAGTTGTCAGTTTCTCACATGCTCTAAAAAAACTCAGGAAGTCAGGAAGGAAGCTTACAGGAGGTCAATTTATTTAACGTTTTTATATTTAGCCAATATCCGCCCTGAGGTTTAGTGATATTTTAAGTACATAAAGAGTTTGATTGATGCTGCGAGTCACTGATGTCGTTCTCTCTCCCTGCTGTGCGTCTCCGTCTTCTTTCAGGCTTTAGAGCAGCACTGTAAAGTAGAAGGAGGCTACAGCGGCGTCAGAGACGTCTACGCTTCAACTCCCAACCACGACGACGTGCAGCAGAGCTTCTACTTGGCCGAGACACTCAAGTAAGACCCGCAAACATCTTAACACACACACACACACTCCCTTCACCTCTGTCTTCTCATGATTGTGCTGTCATTGCATTTTATGGAGGGACAAGGCCCCTGCATCCCCAAACTGACAGAGATATGTCACACACACACACACACAAACAAAGTATGATGATGTTGTCATTGATTCAGACTAGGCTCCAGAGAGTTGCTAAGGTCACTGGCAAGGCTTCTTCACTCTGTCTACACAGTCTCTCGCACATTGAGTGACTCTTAGAAACCTTTCAAGGTTTGTTTATTGTCATTCTTGCACAACAAAATGCATTTGTGGCCTTGTCTGTTTATGCTACACAAGTAAAACATGAAAAAACAAAAAACGGCATTCATTCCTGTGGTGCATTTTTTTAAACGTGCCTCAGGAGGAATGTAAACAGCAGCTACAAAATAACTTCTTAGGAGATAAGAAGGCCGACATCTTTACATAAAAAATTCTGCGTATTGGAAACATTGTCCGTCATTGTTAACTATGTTTGAGCACCAAGCATCATTGATGTAAACACAGGGTCAACCTCCTTTTGTCCGACAGCAGTCCTGGGCCCTCTTGTGGCCGCCGGTCAAGTACATTTTGATCCTGGATACCACAACGGAGCCAGGTCTCTGTAAAGATGTGTGCACTAAAGTCTCTGATTTCCCATCGCTGTGTAGCCTGAAGTCTTATTTCATACGCCTTATCTTAAAGCCATCTTATCCTCAGGCTTGGTGGTGCAGTAGCCTTAGGTCCAGACGGAGCAAGTGGGGGTTCGCTATGCTTTTAATATATTTTTTTGTCCTTTTCATGTATCTTTGGGCCGTTTTAAGTCTTTACTAGACAGTAGACAGTGGTTATCTGACAGGAAAGGAGATAAAGAGAGCATTGGATGATATATCACATAAATCCCTGGCTGGACTCAAACTGGGGCTGCTGCAATGACATGGTGCTTAAACCCTTCCACCACTAGGAAGCCTCAACATTGCTGCACTTTAAAGCTACAGTTTTTAACCTTAAGGAATATAACTTTGTTCAAACTGTGACTTTATCCTTACAGCAGTACATGAGACAGATAATCTGTAAACAACATCCGGTTCCTATGCCTCCTTTAAGTGCTACAAAAGGCAATTTAGGAGCACAATTAAAACTGTCGAACAAGACAACACCGATCAAATGTTAATCACGATGCTGTTACTGTATAACCTATTTATCGCCTCAAATGTTTTCAGAAACATATTTTAGTGTACTGTCTAGCTGTGAAATGAGAGAATGCTCCGGTCGCTGGGCGGTGCTTGGTTTTGGCTCGACTGTTTTCAACATGCCGACCAGGTCACAAACTTTCCACCCGCACTAAACTGGAATGATTTCATCATAATCAAATATTAATGTGAAATGAACAAGACAGGAACACTTTAGAATAAATCATTCTTAATGGGGCTCATATTTACAATGATATTCTAGTTATTTATGTTGTGTTTCAGCAAACCCATATATCAGCCTACCTACAGTATGCACTTTACCCAGAAGTCTAAAGCCTAGATGGACGTTAAACAGTAGGGAAAGACTTAAACTGTGAAGAACACCACAGGCAGCTCACTTCTTCCTAATAGGCGCCTGATATTTTTACTTGCGTAACTGCCCTCTTGTGTGTGTGTGTGTGTGTGTGTGTGTGTGTGTGTGTGTGTGTGTGTGTGTGTGTGTGTGTGTGTGTGTGTGTGCGCGTGTGTGGCTACAAATGGCTCTTAAAATGTGTTGTCAGCCACACAGTGTGATATGTAGGGGCCCATAGGGTTTTCCCTCTCATTTGGCTGTTTTAAACAATGAACTACAGTTTAACAATTGCGAAACTGTGAAACAAGTATGTGTACATGTCCTTAACATGTGTGAATGTGTTTCACAGGTTTACACAATACACATAAATGCACACATCATACTCAAAGCTTCTGGAATATAACAAGTACACATTTGCAACTTTAGAATTTAAATATTTATGTATTCATGCCTTATTATTTGTAAAATAAAAAGTGTCTAAAAATAGTGAAAATATGGACATAATGTTGGAAAGGTAACTACTTCAAAAGTCTTCTTTTTGACCAAAAGTCCAAAACCCAGATATATGGAATTAAAAAAACCTGCGAGTATTAACATTTTGATCCAGAACAGAATTTTAGTTTTTGTTTATTCATTAATTTATTCAAACCTCTAATTGGTCATCTAACCTTCACCATCCTGTTGTTACCACATCTGGCATCTTTTCACACAAGCTGACTGCATGTCAGAAGTTGTGTGTTTAATGGCATGTTACTATGAATCATTAGGCATCTCATTAAAATAAGCCCGGTTCTGATACTGTGGATTATATTTAATCCATTTGTGATGCAACAACAAATCTTCTGCACCCCCAATCTTCCTCCAAACTCATCGTCCTCTCCGTTTGTTCTCCTTCCATCAAAATGTGTATGGCCTCTCCTATATCCTTCATCTCTTCCTCCCCCCTTTCACCTCCTCCTCTCCTCTTCTTCCATCATTTCCCCCCCCACACACACACACCATACAGCTGTTGACGTGAAGTCAAGGTTAGTGACGGCCCAACAGAGCCTGATGGGGGCGAAGTGCCATCCAATACAGCATTTTTTTTATAGGCAGTAAATTTTAACAAGCAGCACCTCTACTCCTGATTAAACCGCACAAACACTCACAGTGAGATGTTCCGGATTCCTTTCCACCAGGCTGTGACATGCAGATGAGAGTTTTGTTTTGTTGATCAGTGAGAAACAATTCTAAACTGAACATGAAACATGAAAGTAAAAGCGAGCTATGAATATCCTTTATAGGAATGATAAAAATGTTTTCCATCGGAGTGTAATTGACCACCGGGGCCTGGACAGCGACACAATGATTGCCTCATCAGTCACATCCACGACATCAGAGACCGACCTGGAAATATCAATCCCATTTAGCAGCAGAGCCATAAGTCTAATCCCCCTAATGTTGCTGGGGGATCTTGGCATCGTGCTGAGCCACTTCCAGTATCCATCTTCACCGCCGCTGCCAAGGACACGGCCATTCCTCACGCCGCTGTCTGCCTTCAATCACTCACTGCTTTCTGGTGGTTTGTTGGCAGGCAGAGGAGGAGGAGGAGGGGGGGGGACTTGTTGTTGGAGGTTGAGGGCGCCTCTTTAGTCAGATGACACGCATGTCGACCTTCGTCTTCAGTCTGAATTTTTCTCCACATAGTCTCCTTAAAACATCTTTCCTTTTATTGATCTCACTGGTCATGATGAAATCTGAAGTGGTTCACAATGGAACAGCAACTGTCACAAAAACTCAATTTCATTTACTTACTCTCGTACCCCACCCTGTTTCATAAGCTCTGATGACATTGAACTGCAAAATTACATCATTTCAGGTTTCATAAACTGGTCTGAGCCAAAGCCACGCCCCCTCTCTCTCAGTTCCACATCTGTTTTATATGCATTTTGGCATATTGGCAGTATTGCAAAAGCTGAACTCAAAAATAATATCTCAAACTGAGCAGTGAACAGTTTAGATCCCCAAATGAGTCATCTCCAGCATGTTTATATAAGGTTATAATTCGACAAACTTCTTTTTAAACTTTAAATCCGCTTACAAAGTCCAGAGCTTTTCAGTTTGTGGTTTACTCAGTTGTCTGCTATTCAGCTATAGTAACATTAAACAATACTTTATATGGTGGGGAACCTTCAGTAACATCATCATTTGTAAGCCTGTTAGTGCTTTTCTCCACTTCATGGAGAGATGGAAGTATTTTTTTAATACACAATTCAGACACTGATTATTTGTATATCAATCACCCTGTGTTACCTTCAACTCTTCAATAAAAGTGTGTATTTTTAGCACGCTTCTATGGTGAACGGAGGGAAAAAAACAGAGACAGGCCTTGATGAATTGAAGTATTTGGGGGCTACTTTTAATAATAGCTAAACTATGTTCAAACATCAGTTTACAAGCTCTCACACAACTCTCAGCAAATCTCAGTTATCCACTCGTATGCTCACTACTTCCCCAAACACATGCATCTTCGCCAAGACTTTGCTCTTTAACACACTTCCACATAATTAGTCTCACGCTTGCGGAGCCACGCTACTCGTCTGTGCGAGTCTGAAGTGTTTTTTAAATATTACGGTCAACCTACTGTTAGAACACCTGGAGGGAATATCCTCAAATTTGGCACAAATGTGTACCTGGACTCAAGCATGAACTCATTTAGAATTTGGTCAAAGGTCACTGTGACCTCACAAAACACGTTTTGGGCCATTTACTAAAAAATGTAAATGCCAATTAGGACAATTTCCCATAAATGTCTAAAAGGATGAAGTTATTTCGGACAGACATGGATAAGCCATGTAACCACAAGTTTATTCATTTTTTTCCCCCCCCAGATGTCAGACTAAGTATTTTCTCTTCTTTTGCTGATGGCAAACATTGTTTTTGTGATTGTAGGTCCACACTTAATGGTGCAAATGCAACAAGCAATGTAAATCAGTAAGATGTGGGCGTCTCTGAGAGCACGTGCTATTTTGGTTTGTATAGTAAAGTCTGTGTTAGGTGTTAAAATGTGCTTGTGCTGCTAGAGCTCTTCATCCTGACATCTGTGCTTATATTTGTGTCTTTAAAAGTCATTTTAACACGTACATCTCCTCATTACTTAAGGTTGTGTTAAATAAACTCTTTCCCTCCATGTCCCTCCTTCAGGTATCTCTACCTGCTCTTCTCTGATGACGACCACCTACCGTTCGACCACTGGGTGTTCAACACCGAGGCTCACCCTCTGCCCGTCATCAGGAAGGACAAAACAGAAATCCCCAACGAGGTGGAGTAGTGGACCAGTCCAGCACTGACGCCCCAAAACAAGTGCGAGAACCTCTGATCCTGTACACCTGAGCCTCCAGCTGTCTGTCTGACAACAGTTTAGCCATTTGGAGTCCCCAATGGTTACAGATGCCTCTTGATTGGGGTTTCACTTTTAGTTTTTTATTATTTTTATTTTTGGGGGGATCAAAACAGAAATCAAGACCATTGGCGCTGAATTTTCAATGTAGAATCCAGTTTAGTAATTATTTTTGCTTTTGTTGTCGCTGACCAGAACCAACACGTTTACTGCCGGATAACGTAATAACTCAAGAGAATGCAGTGATATCAGACAGGTATTGTACGTTTTTTTAACATTCTCGCATTCTAAAAGCGGTACTCTCTGAAGATGTCATTACATTACGTGGCAGTTTATTTCACTACATTCAGAGGGCCAGTCTGACCGGTTATCACATTATTCGTCAGTGATCTTGTTGTTAGTAGCTACAGCTTTTTGTGAAGGAGAACACTGACAGATCTGAAACCAGACATCTCCCTAATGTGGATATTTTGGACCTGAGCTTTGTGCACCAAAACCCAGAAAGACTGCAGCTCTCGTCTGAGGATTACAAGGCTGACTTAATGAGCTACAGGACTTCATATCCGTTGTCTTTCTCTTCTGCTGTACCGCTTCAATATCTGAACAAGCACCGGTTTCCCTGCTCCAACGCTGGTACCAACACCTCCACCTGCAGCACAAACCCGGCTGCTTCCGTCTTCAGAGAGGCTTTTTCTTTTCTAAAAACATGTGGTTGTCTCTGTGGAAGTCGAGGAAAGACGCAGCACAACCCGAGCCTCTTTTTTTATAAACATGCAGAACTTTAAAAGACCTCTGCTTACCCTCCATCATTACCAGAACACCCAACTGTTTCTTCCTTCCTCTGAGTGTTAGGTGTGATGCAGAACAACCGGCCACACCAGCTCTCTACCTGTCAGTAATTTCACGACGTTTACACAAAGCTGTCGCTCTCCTTCAGCTCATCTCATCTTTAGTTCAGCTGTATCTTTATCTGGCTTTTTGGATCCTGGATTTTATTCTCTTCCTCACATTTGCGCCGATATCTCTGGGGATTGACCGACACAGGTTTTCTTTCAGAACTGATGAAAACAAAATACAAATCTAGTTTTTTGTTTGCAGTTTTCCCCTCTGGATTGTGTTTGTTGCTAAAAAAAAACCTCAGTCAATTATTACAGGGCTTTGACAGTAAAAGAAAGCTTTGTCTGACCTAAAAATTTAAGAAAGATATCTTAACTCAAGGTCCACTTTTTATGGTTTTCTCAGCTGTAATGGAGCCTGAAGATGCGGTTGAATCCTTGGGAAAAAAAGTGGACCTTGAGCTAAATCAAGAATAAACATTACGGTCATTGAAATGAAGAAATTCAATTTTGATATTCGACAAACAACTTCTGGAGATGTTAATGTCCTTCAATTTGTATAAGTGAAGAATCAAAGTTTAGACCTTAGACGTTACAGATTGATCCCATTCATCAGCAGGTCTGTGTCGGTCTTTCTCTGTTGTATCGCCTCCTCCTCCATCCTCCATCCTCCATCCTCCATCCTCCAGCTCCAGCGTAGGTCAGCCTGTAGGATCTTCTCTCCTCTATGAGGAGACGCGGACACTCGACTTCACTGTTTTACTCCACCTTCACACACGAGAAGCCATACTGACTGAAAACAGCTTTACCATTCTGTAGTTTAGATGTTTCTTCCCCTCATCCTCCACGCATGTGGGGGCGGCGTGTGACTGTATCGATACAAATTGTGTTCTCGCTGTTGTACATTTTTCATCAAAGTCGGTTATTTAGTTGGATTTTATGGTAAAGATTTCTCCTGATGCCACACAGAACTGTAGCCAGATAGAATCCAGTTTAGTCTTCAATCTAGTGCCTTCACTGTTATGAACGAGGAGTCGGAGGGAAAAGCAGCTCACACAAACACAAAAGTAGAGTTTTAAATAGAGCTTTAAGTAAAGTATCCCCATGCCTGGGATAAAGATTGTACCAAAACTAGACACTGATTGAAGGCGAATTTCAGTTTTTTTGTTTGATATTTAATGTAAGTTTGGCTTGAAAGTAGCCCAAGAGTCCAAAGGTCCATCTCCGGATCACATAAGATAATATCATAATTAAATAGTAAGTAGTTTCTTTCTCCTGAGGCCAACATCTGTCGGGAACCGTGGTTAAATGGTTTGAGACCAGTAGGAGTCCCAGTCACCCGTCATTTCCTGGACTACACTGACATCTAGTGGTGAGATCTTCATGTCACAGTCCACATGGGACCTGAGCTCAATGACTGGAGTCTGAAGTCAAACGTTTTGGTGAGAATCACATGTATATCACTGATTAATCACCTGCAAACCGTGATCTTTAAAATCGTCTGGTTTGTTCCTTTTTGCAGGTTTATAGACTTTTGGCCCAGGTATCATAGAGCAGTCTGAAAAGGAAAAGTCAAACATTTTTGGGAAGTATGCTTGATGCTGTCATGGCTCATGTTTTTGGTTTCTACCAAATTTTAAGCAAAATTTACTGTGATGGATTCATATGTAAATTATTTCCCAAACTGAATGTCCTCCTACATCCAAATCTGTTGAGCTTTCTGCTGCAAGACGATGTGATGAGTAGTTTGCACCTTACAAACCCCTCTTGCAACTAGAAGAGCTCCTAAAACCTTCAACTTTAATAGAAACTTAAGAGAATCACTGATTTTGCTTCACAAGAAAACAAGAAATGGTTAAACTACAAAGGGTTTGAGCTGCAAATGTTGGTTTGAAATCCAATTAAACGTTTAGTTTCACCTGGTTGTAATTATTCAAAATAATCCAGTAAAATAATAATCCCTTCACATGAAATGACCAACTCAGACATATCAGTCTGTCGGCATTTCCCTCCCAATATAATATATAGTTTTCAGTTTCTGAGCTGTGAGAAGTCCCTCCATGTTCTTCACATCACTGTACAGACGACAGTGTCCTCGTCTTCAATCCGTGTTTTTGTTTAGTTAGAGTTGGTTTAGAGGCATTTATTATCCATGTGGTGTTGTCTTGTCATTTTTTGCTGATTGTGTTAATTTATTCTGTAGTAGTGAACATAGGACTTGGAGGGTTTGTGAGCTGACCCCCAGGGGGCGCTGTGGGTCTACTGGTTCATGACTGCTATATGACTGGACCCTTAACCTTTTTGTGGGTTATTGCATATCTGTCCACCAAAAAAAAAAGACATTCTGAACAGATGTCGGTAAATAGTTTAAAGGTCCCGTAGGTCTTTCATTTTTTAACATAAATGATGTAAGTTACCACAATGTCCTCTAGTAATGATATATCTATATCTATCTATAGCTCTATATATACATATATAAATAGATATATATATACCAATGCTATCAGCAATGAATTGTAGGTGTTAAAAAAGGCTGAACATGGTACCTTTAAAGTGATGTTAGCAGAATCATGTGGTTTAATTTAAAAAAGAGGGACCTGGGAGTCAATCAAACAACCTTACGGAGGATAGGAATTGTATGAATGTACCATCCAATGTGAAGTGAAGAATATTTTATATGCATTTATTTTTTTTGTCTTCTTATGTTTGTTTCTTTCATCTTGGAAAGCACAAAAAGTGGACTCAGTGTATGCAGGCAGAGCAATAGTCTGTAGTCGCAGTGCTGACCTGCCATTAATGTAGGAAATGATCCAAATCTGCCACATGAGGCGTAACAGGACAGGATGAATGCACATTTCCATTTTATTGTTTTCATTTCTGACACGTAAGCAAAGACATAAAGGAATATTCAGCAAAACATAGTAAAACACAGCTCTGTCAAAGTGTTCATCGCACAGTATAGTGTTAAGACACGAATGATGTGAATACTGAGGAAAAAGTTGCTATTGTGCTGTCATCAGTGTTTTGGTTCATGTATGACGAGCTCATGGACATGGCTTGTAAAGATTCAGGCTCACCTCATTGGCCCAGCGTCACTCATAATGAAGGAGAGCAGCGCTATAACGCAGCTCAGTGTCCATTATAAAGACACTTTAAATTGTTGTTGTAATCGGCTTCGGTAAATTTAAAACAGTGGTGTTGGTAAATATTGATCTAAGGTTATCAACTGGTGTCGTCTTGAGTTTTATTCTGGCCATCAATCTCATCTTTTAAGTCACACGTGTCCATAAAGTCCCGTTACAAACGTCTGTGTGGTTTGTGGTTTCGCTTGAAAGTGAAATAAAGAAACGATAAAGAGTTGGACTGCTGCTACAGTTGATGCTACTTCAGTGGTGGTCGAGTGTATTTTAGTTGTAACACAGAATGGTGGGTGGGAATAATGGAGTTAAATCGCTGGTGGTGGTGTTCCTTCCTTAATAACAAGTGGTTTGAAAACTCCGTAGAGTACTACATAAAAACAAATATCTATTTAAAGCTTCAGTGCAACATTCAGGTATTATCGAATCATCAACCTGGATTTGATTGAAGTAAACCTTTATTTATAATCTTACAAAGATTGTAAGGGAGGGGGGGGATTTTTTGATGTTTCTCTCCATTAGGTATAATAGTGTCAGTTGCTTTCCAAAGTTTTCTCAAAGGGCATTTGAATCGGAGGATAACAGTCTCCCTCTCTGATGTTAACGTTTGTAGGAGCAACTCTACATTCTGAAATGAGATATTTAGGGCATTTTGCGGATTATAAATACGCTAAAGTAACTGTGTCGACTTGCAAACCTCTATTTTGGAACCATGGAGGCTTAGAAATATCCCTCCGATTTTGTTGCTTGTAATTTAGACTTAAAGGGCTGATGGGAAGTCTTTAGATAAGGCTGGCCTACAACGTTTGGCCCCAAATTTGGTTTGGTTTACTCCCTAGACATGTTGTTTTCACTCATGTGACACTGATCTGGTCGTTTCACTACCTGAATAGCAAAGAAATGCAGAATGTACTTGGTTTTTCCTGTGAGCCGACAGTGTAATATCAGCTTTAGCTTCACACAGTGTGACATCAGGCATCTGCTCATTTCCATATGCAGAGTTTATTTGATTTTTTTGTTATTTTTCCAACAAGGTTGGATTGTTTTTGGTGATTTTCTGAATATTGTGTTGATGATTTGTTGCGTTCCAATGCCCGTTTATTGGTGAATATTAAAGGGGAATGCCAACTTTTTTTAAGAATTCAACCTGAAGTCAGTCCTTTTCCCAAAAGAAACTTCTAATTTATATCACACTGAAATCATAATTGTTCTTCACGAGTGGTGTACGATCACTAAACATGACTGACCTGTAAAAATAATCTGAATTTTTCAAACTGGTTGGCATTGCCCTTTAAAGGTTTCGATGTGTAAAACCAACCTCAGAAATGTTTCTGTACAAAATATTGCTGATAATCATTCCATTGCACATAGTTTACTTTGCGTTTATATGCAATATCTTAATTTTGTGGGGGAATCTGTTTTATTGTGTTAATATTATTATTGAAAAAATGTAAATATTCCATTCCGGCAAATGGGCCGTTCTACATTTATATAAAAAAATCTTCTGAGTTTATGGATTAAAAAGATATTAATAAGCAGCAGACTTTTTAATAAACTATATTTGTTACACTTCTATTGTGAATAAAATAATCTTTTAATAAGCTGTGGTTTGTGTTGTGTCTTTTCCACCAGCAGAGCCTTCTTAATTTATAATCCAACATTTCTGTTTCAGGTTATTTGAACACATTTACTCATTCATTGCAATTTATTCTAACTTTAATGCTTCAGTCCATTAAGAAAATGTTTAGAAAATGATGAATGATCTTAAGTTAATGATATTTATGCAATTTGTGCCGAGTTACTGATTTATTCTTGAGAGCTTTAACATTTTTGCTCTAATTGCCTGAAGGGCTTGTTTTTCCACTTCAGAAGAAAACCATTTGCTACACAGAAAATTATGCATTTCTTGTACAGAATCAACAACAACAACAACAACAACCGATTCATTTTGAATAAATGTCAGTGTGAGTCACAGTTTGCACTCACCATGGGCCCGGTCCGCTCCGTGTAAGCACCAAAGCTCTCCAACGAATGAGTCATTAGAATCAAGAAAAAACAAGACTCTGATGTATCTCTTTCATCTGCAAAGGTTATGTGTTTGATTTGCTGTTTAAATGACTTAAAACAATTATTATGACAGGACAACACCAACCACAGACACCAGAAGATATAAAACATAAGCCTCAAGTTGTGGTACTCACTAGAAAAACAGAGACTATGAAAAAAAAAAAAAAATATCATAGTTGCATGAGTTGTAACATCCTCAACATCAAGTGTTTATTCATAAATGATCTAATTAGAGTCTGAAAACCTTTCATGAACACATTTTTGTGTCTGACTGTAAACTGGACATTCAATATTGCACAAAAAAATGTTTCACACAGCAACCAACTGCTCTCTGTAGAGCCAGTGTTTTGTTTGTCCATTCTGGGCTACTGTAGAAACATGGAGGTGCAACAGGGCGGTCTGCATGTAGATAAAAACAGCTCATTCCAAGCTAACGACAACACAATGATTCTTAGTTTTAGGTGATTATACACTAATGAAAGTTAGAATATTATATTTCATTTTGCCCAATAGATCCTGCTAAATCCTAGACACTGGCCCTTTAAATGTGACTTTCTTCTGAGCGTAGAATATTATTTTGTACCTATGAAAGAGAGGTACGACAAAGAAAGAAAAAATCTGGAAAAAGACAGAAGGACCTTGAGTTGTCATTCATGTTTGTCATGAAACCTTCTACTCAGTTTCAACAAGAAAGGCTGCAGATTCATTCCAGTTTTTCTGAATTTGGTGTGAAGGTCATCTGTAGTTGTTAACTACTTTTAGATAATTAATTCCTCAGAAGTTATTTAAATATCTCCTGTCTTGTGAATAATCCTCAGCTCAAGTGCGTTTGAAGCTGTCATCCACCAAGGAGCCATCTTCCAAAACCAGAAGTAAGTCCTTTAACAGAAAAAAACATTAATAATGAAATCATTGTTAACCATTTTGACCGCTTTATATATAAAATCCTTATTCGACTTTAGATTGTATTGAAAAGCACAAAGAAGACATTGACATGTTTATAGAATTCAGCTTCACTCTGACTATCTGCCTTTTGAGGAAACATAATAGAGATACGCATCACGGACACTGAGGCCACTCTGTTTCCTGACTTTTATTCTTCTTTTTTTTTCCCAGACTAATTCTGGGCGTCTTATCTCTTCACTGAAAGATTGAGAAGGTTGCTCTTATCTGGCTGAGCCGTTGCTGTGGGACACGAGCGGGCTAGCAGAAATAAGAAAAGATCATTTAACACAATTGCTCATCTTTATCGCCTCTGCCGTCTCCCTCAAAGATAAAAAACAAACAATAGGATCCGTCTGTTCAATCCATCCTCTATTGCTTTCAGAGGACTGAGACCAATCAGGCCGAATATGTTTCCTTTGTTTATTCGGGAGGTATTTCATATCCAGCATCCTCCGCTTTGCTGCAGGGATGCCGCAGTGAGTAAGCAGAAGATTCAGACACAGCTGCACTGGCTGCATCTATAGGAGTGATTTTACACAATGCACAAACATAAAGTATAAACATCATGTTTCTCCAAGCAGCCTCCTTCAGGAGGAGAAGTCACCTGACCAGCATTTGTAAGGAGGACAGGTGTTACCAGTCTAGACCTGAGGCCAACCTAAGGCAAAATACGTGTCTACACTGTGAGGGAAGTGATTTACTGCAGTTGTATCTTTATTTTGAAAGTTACTTGTACTTACAAACACGAGTGTCTAAATACACTGCAGGGTATGCGCGTGTACACTTGACTTTCAAGCCACAAAGGACAAGCATTATTTAGATGTAAGATGAATGAAGTGGATACAAAGAATTGTTTTTGTGTGTTGACGTCCCTGAGAGATAAATCACCCAGCAGGAGCTCTTCCAGCAGAAAGCAGCCTGTTCTCACTGTGCCAAAGGGATTCAACTCAACTCTTGTGTTCAGTAGGAGTTCAGACATATTCATACTCTTAAAAAACGCCGTCTGATTTTATTAATGAAGGGATTTAGCAGAATTCTGCCTGTGCCAAGTGCTAACTTCTTCTTATTATTCATCATAAGGTGTAAGTATAGCTACATAATAGTCATTTATTATATCACTGTTGTACCACATAGCATACAAATACATATCTGTTTTTTAAATTTGCAAAACAGCAAAGCAATAACCTCTGAACAACATAACATTCTAGATGACATAACATTACATTTTATTGGACACTCTTGTAACACAAAGTACTATTGATTACCACCAGAGGGCAGCAGAGGACCATAAGAATAGCAGCATGTTAGTTTTTCTCCTCTCAGAAACTGAGTATGACTGCTATGGCATTTATTTCTACTTAAAATCTTAATTATCCATGATATAGTTTATATTCATAATCTTTTCTGCATTTAAAAAAAAAAATCCTTGTTCTATTTAAGCTCACAAACAGCTTCCACCCGCCTTTACCACAATCTAAAAGGTTATTCTACATTTTTGGACGAAGCCTCCCCTCTGGCAACATTACCACTTAAGCTTGATGTCTAAACACCCAGAAAACTCTGTTCAGCTTAGCGTCCCATTGCTCCCAGCACAAAGGTGGTTGTCCTCATCCAGTAAAAGAGGTAACCCCCGTGGTATGAGCATATGAGTCGAATGGGGACAAACAGGAATGTTCTTTTTAAAAGGCTGATATTTGCAGATGGTATTTGCTGCTCTCACACATGTTTACCTCGCTTTGGAGGCTCGAAGCACAAATCTCAGCTTCTTCTTGCACATTGCAGATAAATGACTGCGTGCTCTACAAACTGAATTATATGATACATTGGCGACTCACCTCTCTCTCCTTTCATGTCAAAAGGGCCAAATCATAATCTTTATTACAAACAATGAATGTGCTAAGTGGTTAGCAGGGCATTGATAGGGGTTATGAAGACATGGGTGCTGTAGTTCTCTGGGTGTATTGAATGACTTGGTGAGGTGTAACATTAGTTTTTGAGGCGGCAAGTGCAAAGCCAGAGGTAGTCAGAAGAAGACAGAGGCTGGTTTTGAATGTTTCAGCAGTAGAGAGCAACACACGTGTCTCAGCGAGTTCCCAAAATCTCTGCATGATCCAAATCTGTTCCACTGCATTTGGCTTATCTGGTTTTACTTGTCAGAATTCAGAAATGTACCACTGTAAAGAGCACTAAAAAAATCCCCACGTGAGAAAAAAAAGTCTGCTTTGTGCTCATAAATAGAAAAATGTATTAAAAAGTTACTGTTGTGCAACTCAAACTGTGACGACTGATTTTGGACATCTGTTTTGAATGTTTCAGCACCACGGAGAGAGACACAGACTAGCTTTCAATGTGAGAGACTTGAGTTTGATAGTATGACTATTTCTACATACACTGTCTACATTTACATTTACTACAGAGACAATGTGAATGTTCGCCGTCAAAGTTTCTAAACTAATTGATTGACAGCTAGAGGAGATTCAAAGAGAGTGTTGGTTTGTTTCAGCACCATGGACAGAAACAGAAAGTTTAAACGTTTTAGACGTAAAGAGGAACTTTCCAAATGCATTGGTGTCTGTATTGTGAACTGGAGCCCAGTTATACACACTGTGACATGTCTTCTGCATGTCTGCATGACCTCACTTGTTGTCATGAATACAACAAAAACAAATATCTTGACCATGTAGACCATCTCACCAGATGTTTTACTGAACTGAGGACCCTCACAGTTGAGAATGAGAAATAACTTCTTTCTGCCGTAGCGTAAACATGTTTTAAATGTAACTGATAAGTTAACTGTTGAGTAAATTTATGTTGCGCTCTCAAAATGACAAATTGTTCCAGTGTCTCAGATTTGTTGAATTGATGGCATAATGTTTGAGGGAAACGTGTCAATAGCTGTGACAAAAACTATGAGTCAGCACAACAGCCGAGAGGCCTCAGGGGACTCGCTCGTCGTTTTTATTATTTCACTAATGATCCAAAGAGATGATGAACGATCTGTCGACTGTAGAGCTGCCAGGTGACACGCAGGGGAGTGTTTAGATCTATTTATGCATAAACAAAGCAGTGAAGAGCTCAGATTGAGCGTGAATCAGCACACGACTGGCTGGTAAGCAGGAAAGCACATCGTTGGACATGAAACCAATCGCTCAGAGAGGCAGTGGTGGAATCAAAGTACATTTAAGTTTATTTCTGGTACATTTAATGCAATGTTATACCCTACTTTTTTAATTTACCTCACAGATTACAATTCTTCATCCCTTCCTCTCCAGTGAAGAGCATTTATCTCCGGGTGTGTTCATTGTGAATTTTGGTGAAAAACTGAAGGATCAAGTTTTCCTTTATGTGTTGTGAGAAATCTCTTACTTCTTGAGCTAAATTAACCATTTGAAAATTCTCCTACTTTTTTACGCTTAATAAACTATTTAAAAATCCTTCTGAATCAGCTGGAAAATGCATCTTCACAAAGCTGACAACTGAGCTGTTCGTATAGAATATGCTGTAGATAAAACTACCCACAGAATATAAATGTATGTAAAGATATAGTATAGTAATGTCTACCTGAGTTTAGAATAAAGTCTCTCTGCACTCGCTCTGCACTGCTCTCATACAAAGGTTGTAGCTGATGACTGTGTCTTTGCAGAAGGATAGCGTCCACCCTTCGGTTTCCTACCTGAACACAGTAGGGTCTAACATTGCGTTCAGTCCTGGTTCTGGTTCTCTCGTGATTTCTTTGATTTTTTTCAGATTTTGCCGGAATCTGAAAAACCAATGACAAGTCTTGCGATTAACTGTATAGAAATAGCCAGTCTTCATGAAGACACATTATTATCTAATTGAGACTGTTTCATAACCAGTCAAAATGATCTGAATACTTATACCACCACTATGCAAAGCTAATAGAGACCCTTTTGTATTGATAGCTACACTAAGCAGCCACTTTATCAGATACACCTGCTGGTTTAATGCAAACATCTTCCTTGAGTCTCTTTGAACTACCCCAGTTTTTCCCTCCTCTCTCCTCCCGTCCTTTCATCTACCCGCAGAACAACAGAAGACTCGGATTATACTCTGTTTAAACAAGAAGAATAGAGCGGAGCTTTAAATAGTAAACAACTTTCATTCAGCAGCAGCCGATTACAGAACAGGAGGACGGAACCTCTGCTTCTGCGTTCCTGAAAATGTGTGTGTGTGTGTGTGTGTGTGTGTGTGTGTGTGTGTGTGTGTGTGTGTGTGTGTGTGTGTGTGTGTGTGTGTGTGTGTGTGTGTGTGTGTGTGTGTGTGTGTGTGTGTGTGTGTGTGTGTGTGTGTGTGTGAGTGTGAGAGAGAGAGAGAGTAAATGTGCTGAGCCACAATAACCCTTAAGGATGAAGGGTCTCTCTTGTGCTCATCTTTTATTGAACAACAGAGACAAGATAGACTGCAGGGTTTTTCCTCATATTTAGGATTTTTTTACTTCCTCGTTTTAATAAGCTCATTGAAAAAGTTATTTTACTTTCTTGTAAACAATTTGATGGGTGTTTTATGCAGCGTATTATTGTGCAGTGTATATGGACAATATGCATGCTGCATTTGCGTCTGAATTTAATCCTCTCACACATAAAATGGATGAAGTATTGTAACATGGTTGTATTCCCGGTGATATATAATCATAGAAAATGCTGTTGTTTCGATTTAGCTGCACTTTCCTCCCTCCACAGCCTCATTACTCTGCTGAATCCAAACCTGGGATCTATTTCCTTTTGAGCCTTTATCTGACATCTTCCCATCTATTCAGACTTCAAAGCCTCCATCACACTTAGCTGCAAGAAAAATCTAATAACTTTGTGTTTTTGCAAACCATCTCTTGTAGCATTTTAGAGGTGAAAGACAAAAGAAGGAAATGCAAAAGACTGACCGACAGAAAGAAAGACAAAGAATAGAAAGACAGAGAGAATACTTTTTAATATTTCAGGTCATGCAAAGATCAGTTGGGACGAGATGTTACCATGAAAACAAAGTTTCCCAAAACACAAGAACACACAGCAACAAACTCCAGTTGCAGCCAACAACAGACACGTCAGATTGATTTTAGAGAAAGGGATAAACCATCCAAAAACACCAGTATGATCTCTGAATATTAAAGATGCACAAGCGCAGAAAGGGATTCTGTGAAGTCACTGTTCAGGAGCCAGATACAGTTATGAACTAATAGGAATGAGTGGAAATGAATGCTCATATGGGATTATTCTTCAGTAGTTTTGAAAATTGCTTAACATATTCAAATCCCCATATTTGTAATTAAGTGCTTTTAGATTCTGTGCATAACATATCTGATTTCACACCTTCAAAGAAATCCACAGTTGCCTTGGCTTTTAAATCCCACATCAGTCTTACTACAGTGTGTGCAGTGTGCATGCGTTGCAGTGTGTTATGTATGTATTTTCAGATTATGATCCATTTCAGAGCTTATTCATTACATAACTGTCATTATTGTCTCCACTGTACAGCACTCTCAGCGACACACAGAGATTATAAAGCCTGATTATGTATATATGCATCTCAGTACGAGTGCATCAGTAAATTAAAATGCATGAACTTACATAGCAGCTGCGTGATTTACAGTCAGTTACCTCACATCAATTTATGAATATTTTAGAAATTCAGTGGCTAGAATTATTTATATATATATAATTATATTTTGACCATTTTGAGCTGAGGAGTAGCAGCACAATCATTATTACTGTCTATCTTATTGTTTAGTTTGCAACCATTACAAACAGCAGGTTAAATTCTATTGATGCAGATTATCTTTTCCTTTTGTTGTCCATTATTTCGACATAATATTATAACAGACATAACTTTACGTGTGTAAAGTTAAAAAACACTGTAAGAGTCATGGGTGTATGAATCAAACACGTTTTCAATCATGCAACAACTACTAATCCTTTCCTGATCTAATTATGCTGTTACTTTAATGTGATGAATAATCAGATGACCTTCCTTTGATGTTATAATGTCTTCCCGGATTGATCTAACACAAAGAGAATGACCTTCACACAAACACTCACACATTAGTGCTAATAAATGAAGGACAGATCAACAATCTTTAGCTTTTGTAGATACATTTGTCTGGAAACCTTCATGAGCAGCTGTTCTCCCATTTCACTCATACTGAATCGCAGACAGCACATAGGTACACGCATAAATAACAGCTTAGATGTTCCTTCTTAACCGTTGGACAGAGCCAGGCTAGCTGTTTCCCCCTGCTTACAGTCTCAATGCTAAGCTAAGCTCACCAGCTGCTGGCCTAAACCTACACATTTAGCATACAGACATGAGAGTGTGTATGCTAAATGAAGTAGGAAAATAGTATTTCCCAAGATGTTGCACTACAAGTATTAATATAAATGTAATCAACCAAACATTCCAGCAGTGTCAACTAAAGTAATGTACTTCCTAATCACAGTAATATTATCTAATGACCCGTTGTTTTTCTTGTTCATTAACGTGATGGTCTAGGAGGACAGGCCTCTGTCATAACACCAACGATCCCTCCTGGTAAATACGACAAATCAGCCAGTTCTCTCTTTGTTATTAGCTGAGAGACTTCTCAAGGTATCTGACAATCACACAGCACATCAATGTTTTATATCACTGAGGCAGTTTGATAGCTAAAGGACCAGTGTGTAGGATTAAGTGGTTGAGCTATGGGGCCCATTTTGTGCCTCAACGTCTTCTCGATTCTCCGGCTTGAGACCCCGAAAAAATATCTCAGCGCCCCATCTGGAAGAACTTCCCAGTTCCTAAGAAGCACCTTGATGAACGAGGAGCTATAAGCATAGGAAACACCGGGGTATCCTTTTGAGGAAGTCTTTTTGGCGTCTGTGACGTAAAAAAGAGGTTTGACATAGGTAATAATATTATAGTCCATTTCTGCTCCCAAAGTTCCCCTGAATGCTACACACCGGCCATTTAAGTAAATACAAACACAGTAAAAATGTTTGGCTTTGGTCCCTAACCAGTTCATACTTTAAAAAGGTTTGATTTTCTGATGCAGGGTAAGTCTTTGTTCATTCATTGTTCATTCATTGTCGCCTTTGATGGCCTTTTCATGTTTTGTAAGAAAAATGTGCTCTGAAGCAACAGAAAATATGCAGAAATATCCACTTCAATCAGATGCAGCCTTAGAACAATAGTCAATAATCTCATTGTGCTTTTTGAATTTTGATTTCTGTCTCCCAGTGATCATTGTCTAAGGACTAACTTATTGTCTATGTTTTCCTCTTCCTCACCTACTGGAGCTCA